>NW_027511169.1:37500-337500 GCF_048772815.1 Callospermophilus lateralis | reverse complement strand
GGTTGCAACCGGATATAGAGGGCATTGCTTCTGTTGTAATCAATTAATCCCCTGAATCCCAAGTTTAGGTAGTTTCAGAATTTTGTACCCAACATGTAAGGGAAAAGACTCAGAAATTCACAATCTGCAGAAGTTCACAAAAAGCAGTTTTTGGTTCTGTTTTTATTTTCCTCTTCTCTGGGAAAGATAACTTATTAAGGACACCTGGGAGGGGGAGAGCTTTTTTCTTCTCTTTTATTTTCTCCCTGCCAGCTGTTACCATGGAGCCCAGTTGGTAACTTCTTTATCTTGGAAATGTAGCCATCTCTGGAAGCCTCAGCTCAAGGCCAGAGGCCTTGTTCACATATTTTGTGAAAAACTAGTAAGGGGGTGTCTAGCTTAGAAGGGCTGATTTTTCCAGCCAGTGGCCAAGTATAACAGAGCAACACGAAAAGAGGAAGTTTATCTACACTGAACTCTTTTATAAAGACTTTGTTGCTGAAAGTCCTAAAGTCAGCCACGATGAAGACTTCTGGAGAAGGCCATTTAAGATTTTTCTGTGGGCCTGGTACAGAGGGGAAGACGGGGAAGGCGGGGGGTGAGAGCAGTTCTGTGGTTCTGAGAATGAGGAAAAAGAGATATAAAAGAATAATGGGAAAAGGGTTTGGGATTTTCCTGGCAACAAAACTTGAGCAGTAGAACAGGTAGAGCAGATGGGAAGACGGGAATGACTATCTAAAAAGCCTGTGAGGGACTTTAAATTCTTAGTAACCTGTTTTTAGTGATGACAAAGCAACTTTAAAGGCCATTTTTATTACATCTTGGATAGGCGTCTGAGGGCACTCCTCAGCTGGTTTGAGCTTTGGGTTAGCTGGTAAGAGGACCTGGTGGGACCCGGTGTGGGCACTGACAGGAGAAGAGAGGAGTGAGTGGGTGGAAGGGTACCTCAGTACCTGCTGCCTCAGCATGGGGGCAATGGTCTGAGAACCAGAGGAGGTTTGGGGTTTTGATCTAGTAATTGGAGGGGAGAAATCAGGTTGTTGATGTGAGAGTGACAGCAGAGAATCTGGAGCAGAAGGATCTATTGGAGAAACATATTTCGTGATGTGAGCAAAGGAGGGAAAAGGCCTACACATAGGGGAATTTTCTTCAATCCTTTTGATCACTTGCCGAAGTTGAAATAGTCACACAGAATTTGAGGATCTAGAGACCCCTCTGGGGGCCATCGGTTTTGCTTGTCTAATTGGCAATATGGCCAATGCTGTGAACTGAATTTGATGAGGAGTTTGGGTTCCACCAGGCAGCCCCTGTATGCTCACATCGCCATGACTTACGGAAGAAGACGGCTTTTCCCCCACACAGCCGTTGTTGTTTGTGGCTTTGATAGTCCACCGGGCAAACATAGTAATCTAGGCTAGCCAACCTGCATCAGGCTTGCGTGTTCCTACATCCATAATGTTTGTTTCCATTATCTATGGTACGGGAGAAATTTAATGGAATTTTAGTGGGATCCTCTTCATCAGAGATATCCCAATTGGAAAGACGTATACCCAGCTGACAAATATCTGGGTGGAGAGTTGGCCACCAGGTCCCTAAGGGGGCTGTATGTGAGACAGACCATACTTCTTGTCTAATTGGATTTGTGATCAGCCATCGCTGCTGAATGGGCTGATGATGGTTAGGACTAGTGGTGGCCAAGGGGAGAGTCTATAGCCTTATCCACATGGCAAATATGGAATTTGAAAGGGTTACCAGTCTTTTCCACTTTCAAGCCAGTGTCTGGACAGGGCACAGGCTTGAGATGAGAATTAGGATCCAGGAAGTGATTCCATCTACCTTTACCACTGTAGGTTTTATAATTAGCACCTGGTATGGTCCTGTCCAGCGGGGTTCCAGGGATGACACCTGATGTCATCTTATGTAGATGAAGTCTCTTTTTTGATATCGATGTGGAGTCTCCTCTTCACCAGGTTGGTAGGCAGTGGCCAGCTGTTTTGACAGGTATCCCTGAGTTCTTTCAATAGCTTTAAGTTTGTCAAGCAAGGGGGTGTGGAAGGGATCGGTAGGTCTTAGAGTTGTGGTTAGGTCCTTACTGGAGGAGGGGCCCCATAGAGAATTTTATAGGAGGTGAGGTTACACAAAGAAACAGAGGGAGTATTTCTTGCATGAAACAGTGCATAAGGCAGGAGCATAGTCCAATCTTTGATGCCCTCTCTAAGCTTAATTTCGTTAAGGTCTCTTTAATGGTTCTATTAATTTTTTTAACCTGTCCTGAGCTCTGCGGTCTATAAGCACAATGTAACTTCCAATTTATCCCCAGGATCCTGGCTAACCCCTTACTTACCTGGGCCATGAACGCCGGTCCATTATCAGACCCTATTACCTTAGGTAGGCCGTATCATAGAAAAATATCTTTCAGGATTTTCTACCACCATTTGTGCCTTTTTTTTTTGTGGGGAAGGCTTCAATCCATCCTGAAAATATATCTACAAACACTAGGAGATATTGAAGTCCATACCTTGCTGGCTAAATTTCAGTAAAGTCCACTTCCCAGAATTTCCTGGTCTGGTTGCTCATAGGCGCTTTCCTACAGGAAGCTTGGAAGGGTAATTGTTCTATTGACAGAACGGACAGGGTTTTGTTACCCGTTCAGTTATGTCCTTTCGCTGTGAGTCGGTTAGTGGAAAACTCTGTTCTTGATCCTTCAGGAATGCCTGCAGTTTCTTTGGACCAAGGTGTGTGAATTGATGTACATTTTTAACGTAGTGTAGGGCTTTCTGAAATTGCAGGCTTGGCTCAGTGAAGTTGAGGAGTTCAGTGCCAGTGTCGTAAGATGTTATCAAAAGCTTGCTGGTGCTCAGGGGTCCATTGGAATTGGGCATCTCCCTTTAACAGCGGGTATAAAGGAGAAGTTAAGGACACAAACACAGGAATCCATAACCTGCAAAACCCAGTAGTCCCAAGAAACTCTTTGTGTTGTCTGCTGCTGGGGGGGGGGGGTATCTGCACAACCGTTTGTTTTCTGGGCTCAGTGAGCCAACGTTTACCACCTCTAAGGGAATAGCCCAGGAAGACTACTTCTTGCTGGCAAATTTGGGGTTTTTTGGAAGAAGCTCTATACCCGAGTTGAGCAAGCTTACATAATAGTGCTTGGTTCCCAGACTCACAGTTTTCCTTGGTGTTGGCTGCAGTAGCAGGTCATCCACGTATTGAAGCTGGGTGACTTCGGGGTGCATAGTTCTGAAGTTGTTGACATCTCTGTGGAGGGCTTCATCAAAGAGAGTGGGGGAGTTTTTGAACCCCTGTGGGAGTCTAGTCCATGTTAGTTTACCATGCGTTCCGGTTTCTGGGTCTACCCACTCAAAAGCAAACAGAAACTGACTGTCTTTATGCAGAGGCATGCAAAAGCTAGCATCTTTATGTCCATACCATTTCTACTCAGGGTTCAGAGTGATAAGCAGATTGTACAAATTATTTACCGTGGGGTGAATGTCCTGCACTCTGTTGTTGATCTCTCTTAGGTCTTGAACGGGGATAGTCCCCAGTTCCTGGATTTTTTACTGGTAGCAGGGGAGTGTTCCAGGCCGATTGACAGGGCCTTAGGACCCTAAAGCCAGATATTTCTGAATATGGGGCCTTAACCCATCTTTAGCATTTTTGCTCAGAGGATGTTGTTTGACATTGATTGGGGAGGCTGAGGTTTTTAACTCCACTGTTCTTGGAGGTTGTTTCATGGCTAGTCCTAACCCAACAATTTTTGCCCAGGCATCTGGGTAATCTGTTATCCATTTCTGGGGTAGCTTGCCTGTTTGATCATTCTTGGGGTGTGTGAAAATTGGATGTTCATCTTTGACTGACATTTATAAAGCCATGACTATAGGAGTTTTTAATGAAGGATTTAGAAATTTCATTTTGGGGCCTTCGGGGTTAAAAGTTGTTTTGGCCCGGAGCTTACTGAGCAGATCTCTGCCCATCAATGGGGCCAGGCATTCTGGGATTACTAGGAAGGAATGTTGGATTTTGTTTTTCCCCATGTCCATGGTCCTCTTAGTTGTCTAAGTCTGATATTTACTGCTGTTAGCCCTTTGAACTAGAGACCTTTTATTTGATAGAGGGCCCAGTGGGGCCTTAAGGGCTGAGTATACTGCTGCTGTATCCACTTCAAAGTTTATGGGGTCCCCTTCACTTCAAAAGTTACCCTGAGCTCGGGGAAGGGATCTGAGCCCCGACATTCTCAGTCAACCTCCAGAGTCAGAAAGGCTGTCTGGCGTGGCTGTCTCTTTCTAGGGCACTTTTTGGCTCAGTGTCCTTTTTCTTTACAGTAGGCACATTGATCTGAGGCCAAGGGTGGCCTCTGGTGGGGACCCAGGTATCGTTTCTTGTCTCCCTGTTTCTTAATTTCTGGCCTATTTATTGTTGTGACCAGGACCTTAGTTAATACCTTCATTTGTCTTTTTCATCTGTCATCCTCCCTTTGCTCCCTTTCGTTCTCTCTGTTTTTCTCTTATAGGATACTTTCTCGGCTACCCTGAGTAAATCTCTCAAAGTCATATCTTGTAATCCATCTAAGTATTGTAACTTTCTTTTAATATCCAGATCAGCTTGCCCAATGAAGGCCATCATGACATATGTCTTTTGATCCTCTGCCTGAAGATCGAAAGGAGTATATCTCCTATACGCCTCCATAATTCTCTCTAGAAACATAGAGGGATATTCATCAGGCCCTTGAATAATCTCTCTTACCTTGGCCAAATTATTTGGTTGGCTAGCGGCCGGTTGGATACCCACTATTAGGGCCCGGCAATAAGTGGACAGATGCTCCCTACCTTCAAAGGTGTCGGGGTCCCAGTTCGGTCAGTTCAAGGGTAAGCCGGCTTTGATTATGTTGGGAAGTTGTGTTGGTCACCCATCTGGTCCGAGGATATTTTTTTCTAGCTTCCAGAAAGTTTCTCTCTCGTTCCTCTGTCATGAAGAGAATCCCTAGGATTTGTTGGCAGTCATCCCAAGTAGGCAGGTGTGAAAACGCCAGGGAGTTCTTTGAGTTCTTTTAGCCGGGCCAGCTTTCTCCAGGGAAGGAGGGGCTGTGTGTGTGACAAGGGGGAGTCATCTGGTGGGCGCTGGGCCGGCCTAGCTTTCTCCAATGGCGGAGAGGCTGAGTCAGCAGCAAAGGAATCACTTAGAGGTTGTTGGGGGTTGGTGGACGACGGCAGCGGATAAGAAGGGTAGGAGAGTCCAGTAGAGTCTTGAGACTCAGGGAGAACAGAGGTTGGAGGAGGAAGAGCAGAGGGTTTGTGAGATAGAATCATGGTGGAAGGAGTAGGAGTGGGCGCAGAGACAAAGAAAGGCTTCACCCATGTAGGAGGAGATTTGCAGAGGTCCTGCAAAGTTAAGATATATGGCTGTTGATCTGGATGTCTATGTGGCCCCGGTTGAAAGACAAAATCTCTGACGTTTCAAATTAGTGAAAAGTAGATGTTTCTAGGGGCTATCCAACTCCAAAGGTGGGTCATTCTGAGGCACAGAGGGTCTGCCAGGTCCAGCAATTTACTGAAAAAGAAAGATTCTGGGCCTTGCACAGACTTTGGTCCAGTGATCAAGGGTCAGGAAGAGAGGTGTTGAAGTGCTCTGTCCCAAAATGAGAGATACACAAACAGTGAAAGAAATCACACACTACACTGACAAGACAAGACAATAAAGACAGGCAATGGACGTCCAATACTGAGGCCAGGACTGAGTAGCCGGCAAAACCTGATGGGCTGGCAATACTGAATCCGAAGCAAAATATCACTGAGTCAAGGAGACTATTGTTCCTCGATTTCCTGAGTCCTCTGGGGCATCCCCCAGGGACGTGGCCTGTGGCTCTGTGACACGTATGTCAGCCTCTGTCAGAGAGAGCTCACGCTCATCACCAATAGCCATTTTGCCAAGCCCTAACCTGAAACCTAAAACCAAAAAGAGTTCCCTTACTTACCCTGAAAAGAGCCCCTTGGGGATCTTTCATGCGCCGCTGCCGGATCTTGCTCGTGCCTCCAGATGTAAAGGTCGGGCAAGCATCAGAGGAAGAGACCACCAGAGGAATGTCTCAAGCAACAGTAAATGGTTTATTATGGGTCCAGCATTCTGGGGCTCAGAGCTCACTTGAATAGAGCAGAGAGCAATGAGAACAGCTTAAGCAGAGCTTATATGCTTTCCTTGGAGAGGGCAGGGAGGGAAGTTTATTGATGGGTCAGGGCAAGTGGGTGGTTTGCGTGCAAACGGGTGAGGGTATACATTTGCAGTTTGGCAGTTGGGGATAGCACATTCTGGAAACAAGATTAGCAAACAGTCCTCAAGACTTCAACAGTGTTTTGTTAAGCATACAGAAAAACAGTAAGTAACAAGTACCTATTTTATTAACCTTTCACCAAAGCCTAAATGGAAAGTGAGCATGGATTACTAAACACATCCATATCCAGGTTGCCTAACGCTCTCAAATCAATCCTATTGGTGACTACATATTTGTTTCTTCTTAAGATAATATATTCAACCTCAACCCTGTTGAAAATGACTAATCCTATCACTCACTTTATATTTTCCTGATTTCCTAATGTCTCTATTGATATCTGCTTTCCTACATATTTTCCTCAGTTCATCATTGTGACTGACTCTTCACATGTGCTGACATTTACATTCACTCTTTATCCGAAACCCTATTGCTAAAGAACTTTTGGTCCAAATCCTATACTCACTCTTTTTTCTAACATACCGACTATCTTCCTAATCCTAAAGACTATCCCTTTTTGACTGGATGATCTCTTTGACAAGCAATCATCCAAGGTACAAGGTCCTATGCCATTGTATATTGATTTATCTGAGACATCTGTGCAGAACATAATTCAAAGCTAAGTATCCCAATCAACAGCCCAATGCCCTTCCTGGATTCAAATCTTATCTAGATTTCTGTTTTCAAACTTATATTTCACCAATATATTCTTGTAAATATCGCAAGTTCCCAATACCATTATTCATTAAGCAGAATGATTCCTAACTCAAATGAAACATGTTATTAAGCCTAACCATACATTGTTCCCTCAAACTAACTTTACAGAAGAGCCGAGACAGAGTTTATCTTACAATACAGTAATGTAGGGGATCTTCCACCTGCTGAGAACATCAAAGGACCATGCAGAAATTATACCCTGAAGAAGTTGCAGGCAGCTATGAAGGACCTAAGAGGGGAAAAGTCATATTCCATGGCAAACAACAGGGTCAGTATGAAGGGATGTGTCTGAATCAGCCTCTCCTTTCGTAATGTAGAGAACTGATGAAACCATGCCTGTGTGGAGAGCTGTTTACAGGTGCCTATGGTTGATATACCATTCTAACTTGTGAAAGTGTCAAAGGAAGTAGGGGCAGCCTCAATTTCATGGGACCTTTCGAAGCAACTGTTAGGACAAAGTGGTGGCCAAGGTAGTGACCTCATTCAGTTCCTAAAGAAAGTGACCTCACCTCTCTTCCTTGGTGATCAAAAAATCTGAAATTGTGATGCAGGAAGCCAGGCACCCAGAGCCAGTCCCAGTCCCAGTCCCAGTGGTCTCACTTGTTTGGATTTACCAAGGAAAGAGTCAGTCTTCCTTGGTACCGACTGATATGAGGATTGTCAAATGGCAGAAGAGCTCTGAAGAGGGGCCTTTCCTGAGAAAGCAGGTATTGGTTCACCACTGGCTCCTGACAACTTCACAGTGTTGACCAAGGAGACCAGATCTGAGAAAGGACAGGCCATTTCAGGGGAACATAGTATGGCCCACCAGTTAGAGGACACTCCAGATAGTCACAGACCTACTTGGGTTAAGGAGGTGCCTTTGTGGGTGTTCAGTGAGTTTGTGCTTTTCTCTCATGTTCTGAGAATAGATAGAAAAGGCAGTTTTTTTGGGTTGGAGTGGACTGTTTCTAGTAAGTCATTTGACAAGGCTAGTGTTTCTAAGTCTTGAGTATCCCACTGTGTCCGTGGTTGTAGACATTAGAAAAGAGAAGGCATCAAAGGATGTGTCCTGTCTAGTAGAAAACTTCCCAGCATTCATCCTGCCTAATTGAAGAATGGACTTTGGTTTGCCTTATGGATGGGCAACACCTACTAAATTCCTAAGTTCCTGTTTTCTTCCTGAATTCTGGCCACTCTCCAGAATAGTCTCATGGTTTTGTTTCCAAGATATGTACCACCTCCAAGCTCTGAGACATGTCCATATACTTGATAGCTGTAGAGAATGGGAACATCTTAGAAAACTCAGATATCAGTGTGACCCGGAAATTCTCAGTGGAGAAACCCTGCTTTGGTTCATTTGCTTACCTATGGTTCTGTTGTCATGAATGTCAGGAAGGTCTTTGCCACAGGCCACCCCTTTGTGAAGCCTGAAGAAAACAGTTTTCAAATGGAAATGAATGGGCATCACCTGTGGATCTTTGCTTAATTGCTTGTAAAAGGATGTGTCTAAATCAGCCTCTTGGCCCTGTATGAGGTTGTGGCTTAGATTCTCAGCACATGATGGATCTAAAGATAGATTGCATGTGTGCAATCAAAACAAAAATGGCCAAAATCTGTCATTGTTGATGAGTCTCTTGCCTTCCTCTGTTAGGATTCTGACCTCTATCAAGTGAGAATAGGGATCCTTTAGGTCAAATGAGTTCTTTGAAGAACTGCAGAGGTGCTTGTGTTTTCTTGTGACTCCAAATCACTTAAAGAATCTATCCCTCAGAGTCAGTAGGCCTCAAATTGGAGAAGCAGGCCTATTGGATCACTCCAGGTTCACAGGAAGGGTGACCATGCCACCCTGACTTTAGGCAAATGAGGGGCAAGAAAGATTATTTCGGACACTCTCTTGGGATGCGTCCCACATGAAAAACTCCAGCCAGAGGTAATGATGAGTGTCTCTCTGGAAGAAGGTGAGGACCATGTGGAAGTGTTTTGGTTTTAATTGTAGTCATTCGTGTGGCAGTTGGAAGAGATGACTGGATCCACCTGGGCTTGAACTCTGGTGTCATTCCCCTTAAACACTCAGTTCTGGATCAATCATCAAAGAAGTATTGCCATGAATTGTGTTAAGAATTTAGGAGGCCATGCATGAGAATCTGCATTGGAAACTGAGATCTAGTCCTAGGGTGGCTTTCCACAGAGCACTGGGAATCTCAGCCAGGATATCAAATTATTTTTTTCTGAAAGACTTGGAAGCCATATTTGCTAGTCAAAACACACATGGACCTCAATTGTAGACCTCGATGGGCCTGGATTCATGTGACTTTTAGGCCACTCTTTGGGAAGCCTTGCCTGTGAGAGTTCTTCAAATTTTTCATTGAAATGAGCTTCCTCACCATTGAATGATTCCTGAATGATTTGAAAGCCATAGTGCTTCCAACTTCATAATTGAAAATTGGCTAGATAAATACCATGAAATTTTTGAAATTCCAATGACCAGGTGGCAATGAAGAACATTTGGATGTCCTGTTGCTGATCACGAGTGTACCAGACAGTGCCTTGATTGACTGGTTTTGATGAAAATGGTGTAGAACAGAGATCTCAATAATTTGGATCCTGCTGAGTAGTGGGCCTAGAGCAGTGGTGAGCAAATGTGTGATAAAACATCTGAGGTGGGGCCATGTGTATCTGCCATTGGCTTCCAAATGGCTTGTGACTGACATGGTGCAGCCAGCAGACCCTTATATGTAAAGGCAACTTGTTATATGGAGAGGTTTCAGTGCAATGTTCAGAATCAGGTTGCTATGGTCAAGGGGGCATCCTATGTGGTATACAAGCCCTGTTGGTGCATTCTCCTGCAGACCCTGATCCACCACACGTGACAGAACTCGCGGCAACACTCTGTCCCAGTTGAACTCCTTGTATTTCGTGAAGCAAATACCAAACTCCGAGTGCAGCAATAAGAAACATTAGGAAAAGTGGAGGATGATAAAATGGCTTCGCAGTCCATATGGGGAGACACTTAGCCCCCAGTGGCCACAGTTTACATACAAGAGAGAATTCAGCACTGCTGCTTCATGTTTATTGGAAAATTATAAACCATGTCCTCCAGATCACAGAGATGAAGACGCAGCTTTGATGGTCTCACTGGAAAGGAAGCTAAAGATCCTCACAAAAACATATATTTCAAGTGCCCAACCTAGAGACAGTTTCTCCAGACGTCTTTAGGCAGGCAAATCTCCATGTTTGTAGAGTTTTTACACTGTCCCTTACTTTTGGAAACTCCTCTACAATCTCCAAGGTTGTGAACCATAAGCATTTTCAATTTCAGATATGTATTCAAAGATTTTCTAACTCTTCTCCTCTAATTGTGTCTTACTTGGGGTGAAGGTAATGTCAAGGCATTGTTCTGAATGAGAGTGGGAAAATTTTTTGTAGTACACATTTGCATACACATTGATCCATTTTCCAATTTTCCATTCGAAATACTGAATCCCTGACACTAACTCATACCCTACTAGACTCTGACTACTAATCCTAATATGATGGAGAAAAATAAACAAAAAAAATGAAAATACAAGCAGTTCAGAGGAGGCATGGTGTATAGTTGGACTTCCCTCTAGCATGATAAAGGGTCGGTTTTATAAATCTACTCAATTTTTAATTGAAATAGTCCTCCATGTGTTTTTTTTTAAAGAGAGAGTTAGAGAGGAGAGAGAGAATTCTATAATATTTATTTTTTTAGTTATCGGCGGACACAACATCTTTGTTTGCACGTGGTGCTGAGAATCGAACCCATGCCGCACGCATGGAAGGCGAGCGCGCTACGACTTGAGCCACATCCCCAGCTCTCTCCATGCGTTTTTAAAGTTAACAAATATGTGAATTCCTGTCTCCCTTTCTCTGTAGCCTACTCAGCACATGTACTTTTTATATGCACATATAGATTCCTACTTGGTATCACACGTATATTTTTATGAGTTGGCTGACTTGGCAGAAACAAATTGTAAGAAGAGATCAGTCCTCCTAAACGCTGTTGGAACTGAAAATCCAAACTATGGGTGAGCTTCCTATTAGAACAATATTATACATAAACCCATGTTTAGTAAAATAAATATTTTTGCATCTGAGGGTGATATATATTACATGATGAATTACGATTGGCATATATATATTGATACTTTTTAATGAATTTTTGTGTTTTTTTGTCTATATATATATATATATATATATATATATATATATATACATACACTCTACAGATTTTATAAAATATGAAATATATTTGTCTTATATACACTCCGTAAATTCATTCATGTTCATGTATGTGGATTTATAATCAACTTTTCACAAGATTATTCTCAGAAATAATCATCTACCTGAAATACATATTTGTTTCCCAGTGCTGAAAACTAACTTCAATCAATGGTGCTTACAAATCCTAATATTTCTACAGTAACTGACCCAGTTTAACATCAATGCAAGTATATTCCTATGGGACATGATGTCTATTTTGACATTCATTTTAATTCAACACTGGTACATTACTATTTCTTCAGTTTTTGCACATCATAGGTTATATATTTCATTCACAAGTTCAGAAATTTATAGGAATTTGTTTCACTTTTAATCACTTCCTGCTTCAGAACACATGTATTCCTCCATGTTACTTGACTGGTCTTTTCATGAGACTTCTTTCCAAACACATTATTTTCGATTTCCATAATCAATTTTGAAGCTAAACCCACACACTCTTCAAGATAAACCATAACATTAATATTACCATTAGATGTATAAGTGGTTGGAATGAATGTGTGAATATCAATATAAGATTTCCTGTACATTTTCACATTTCAATTCAATCCATTATTAAAGTTGGAACCAGGTATGCTATTTATTCACAGTATGGTCTATTAATGCATTATCTCTATATTCATAGACACAGTGTACACCTCTTTGTTCCCCCAATACTAATTTATACCTCTTCAAAACATTGCTCCCAAAAATGGTAGAAGAAATAAACATGTCACCTTATCTATCTATCTATCAATATATATATATTTTTCTTTTTTTATCACAGTAATATTCTGGACAAAAAAAACAAAGGTCATACTCATGATTGTTTCAAAGCCTAAATGGAAAGTGAGCATGGATTACTAAAAACAACCATATCCAGGTTGCCTAATGCTCTCAAATGTAAATCCTATTGGTGACTACATATTTGTTTCTTTCTAAGATTATATATTCAACTTCAAGCCTGTTGAAAATGTCTAATCCTATCACTCAGTTTATACTTTGCCTGATTTCCTTATATCTCTATTGATATCTGCTTTCCTACATATATTCCCCAGTTCATCATTGTGTCTGACACTTCACATATGCTGATATTTACATTCAATGTCTACCCGAGACCCTATTGCTAAAGAAATTTTGGTCTAAATCCTATACTCACTCTTATTTCTAAACCTACTGACTATCTTCCTAATCCTACTGACTATTGCTTTTTGACTCGATGTTCTCTTCGACAATTAATCATCCAAGGTATAAGGTCCTAAACCATTGTATTTCAATTTGTCTGAGACATATATGCAGAACATAATTCAAACCTAAGAATCCCACTCAAGGACCCAATGCCCTTCTGACTTCGAATCTTACCTAGATTTCTGTTTTCATACTTACATTTCACCTATATATTCTTGTAAATATCACAGGTTCCCAATACCATTATTCATGGGGCAGAGAGATTCCTAACCCAAATCAAACATGTTATTAACCCTAAACATACACTGTTCCCTCAATCTAACTTTACAAAAGAGGAGGGACAGAGTTGGTCTTACAATACAGGAATGTAGGGGATCTTCCACCTTCTGAGAACATCAAAGGTCCATGCAGAAATGATCCCTGGAGAAGATATAGGCAGCTATGAAGGACCTGAGAGAGGAAAAGTCATCTTTTATGGTAAACAACCTGGTCAAGATGAATGGATGTGTCTGAATCAACCTCTATCTTCTAAATGTAGAGTAGATGGACCAAATCAGGCCTGTGTGGAGAGCTCTTCCCAGGTGCCTATGGTTGATATACCATTCTAACTTGTGAAAGTGTGACAGAAAGAAGGGACAGACTCCATCTCATGGGACCCTTAGAAGTTACTGTTAGGACAAAGAGGTTGCCAAGGCAGTGACCTCATTCTGTTCCTGAAGGAAGTGACCTCACTTCACTTCCTTGGTGATGGAACTCTCTGAACTTGGGATCCAGGAAGAGAGGCACCCAGAGCCAGTCGCAGTCCCAGTCCCTGTGGTCTCACTTGTTTCAATTTACCAAGCACAGAGTCAGTCTTTCTTAGTACCAACAGATGTGAGAATGGCCAAATGCCAGGAAAGCTCTGAAGAAAGACCTTTCTGAGAAAGCAGGTATTGGTTCACCGCTGGCTCCTGACAACTGCACAGAGTTGGCCAAGGAGACCAGATTTGAGATACAACAGGCCATTTTGGGGGAATATAGTATGGCCCACCATTCAGAGGACACTCCACAAAGGAGGTGCCTTTGTGGGTGTAGGTGTGTGTATGGTTTTTTCTCAAGTTCTGAGAAGATGTAATAAAGGCTGTTTGTTTGAATTGGCGTGGACTGTTTCTAGTAAGTCCTTTGACAAGGCGAGTGCTTCTATGTCTGTGTATCCCACTCTGTCTGTGGTTGTAGACATTAGAAAAGAAAATGCATCAATGGATGTGTCCTGTCTAGGAGAAAGCTTCGCAACATTCATCCTGCCTGATTTATTAATGGACTGCAGCTTTCCTTATTGAAGGGAAACACCTGCTATCTTTCAAAGTTTCTGTTTACATCCTGAATTCTGGACACTCTCCAGAATTGCCTCATTGTTTTGTGTCCAAGATATGTACTACCTCCAAGCTATGTGATATGGCTATGTACTGGATAGCTGAAGGGAAAGGCGAGCATCTCAGAAAACTCAGATATCAGTGTGAACAGGAAAGTCTCAGTGGAGAAACCCTGCTTTGTGCGTTTTGTTTACCTATTGTTCTGTTGCCCTGAATTTCAGGAAGGTTTTTGCCTCAGACCACTCCTTTGTGAATATCAATTCAATCCATTATTTAAAGTGGAACCAGCTATACTATTTATTCACAGTATGGTCTATTCATGCATTATCTGTATATTCATAGACACAGGGTACAGCTTTTTGTACAACCAATACTTATGTATATGTCTTCAAAATATTACTCGCAGAAATGGTGAAAGAAATACTCATGTCACCTAATCTACATGTACATTTTATCACACTAATATTCTGGACACAAAATGCAAAGTTCACACTTATTATTGTACTAAAGCCTAAATGGAAAGTGAACATGGATTACTTCCATGTTCAGGTTGCCTAATGCTCTCAAATATCAATCCTATTGGTGACTACATATTTGTTTCTTCCTAAGATTATATATTCAAAATCAACCCTGTTGCAAATATCTAATCATATCACTCACTTTATACTTTGCCTGATTTTGTAATATCTCTTTTTTTATTGTTACGATGAGCCAATTTAGTACTTTTTTAATTTTTTTTTCATCTTTCATACATTTGATTCAAGTGAGTTATGCATTTCCATTTTTACCCCAAATACAGATTGCAGAATCACATCAGTTACACATTCACAATGTTTACATAATGCCATATTAGTGACTGTTGTATTCTGCTGACTTTTCTATCCCCTACTATCCCCCCTCCCCTCCCCTTTCATCTTCCCTCTCTACCTCATCTGTTGTTGTTCCGTTCTCTCCCTTCCCCCCCTTTCCCCTCACAACCTCGTATATGTGATTTCGTATAACGATGAGGGTTCTTTCCGTTTCCATGCAATTTCCCTTCTCTCTCCCTTTCCCTCCCATCACTTGTCTCAGTTTAATGTTAATATTTTCCTCATGCTCTTTCCCTCTGTCCAGTTCTTAATTGCTCTCCTTAAATCAAAGAAGACATTTGGCATTTGTATTTTAAGGATTGGCTAGCTTCACTTAGCATAATCTGCTCTAATGCCATCCATTTCCCTGCAAATTCCATGAATTTGTCATTTTTTAGTGCTGCATAATACTCCATTGTGTATAGATGCCACATTATTTTTTATCCATTCATCTATTGAAGGGCATCTAGGTTGGTTCCACAGTCTGCCTATTGTGAATTGTGCTGCTATGATCATTGATGTGGCGGTATCCCTATAGCATGCTCTTTTATGGTCCTCAGGGAATAGTCCGAGGAGGGCGATAGCTGGGTCAAATGGTGGTTCCATTCCCAGCTTTCCCAGGAATCTCCATACTGCTTTCCATAATGGCCGCACCATTTTTCAGTCCCACCAGCAATGTACAAGTGTACCCTTTTCCCCACATCCTCGCTAGCACATATTATTGTTTGACATCCTAATGGCTGCCAATCTTACTGGAGTGAGATGGTATCTTAGGGTGGTTTTGATTTGCATTTCTCTGACTGCTAGAGAAGGTGAGAATTTTTTCATGTACTTATTAATTGATTGTATGTCTTCTTCTGAGAAGTGTCTGTTCAGGTCCTTGGCCCATTTGTTGATTTTGTAATATCTCTATTGATATCTGCTTTCCTACATATTTTCCACTGTTCATCATTGTGACTGACCCTTCAAGTGTGCTGATATTTACTTTCACACTTTAACCCAAACCCTATTGCTAAAGCACTTTTGTTCCAAATCCTATACTCACTCTTCTTTGTTAACCTACCGAATATCTATCTAATCCTACTTACTATCCCTTTTTGACTGGATGTTCTCTTCGAATTTTAATCATAAAAGGAACAAGGTCCTATGCCATTGTATATCGATTTATCTGAGATATCTGTGCACAACGTAAATCAAAGCTAAGTATCCCAATGAAGGGCCCATTGCCCCTCTGGGCTTCAAAATTACCTAGACTTTCTTTTTTCATTTATATATTTCACCTCTATATTTTTAAAAATATCGCAGGTTCCCAATACCATTATTCATCCAGCAGAATGATTTCTAACCCAAATCAAACATTTTATTAACCCTAACAATACACTGTTCCCTCAATGTAAATTTAAAGAAGAGCAGGGACAGAGTTGGTCTTACAATACAGGAATGTAGGGGATCTTTCACCTGTTGAGAACCACAAGTTCAATGCAGAAATGATCCCTGGAGAATATGTAGTCAGCTATGGAGGACCTGAGAAAGCAAAAGTAATCTTCCATGGCAAAATACCTGGTCAGGATGACGGGATGTGTCTGAATCAGAACCTCTCTTCTCAATGTAGAGGAGATGGACCAAACCAGGCCTGTGTGGAGAGCTATTACCGGGTTCCTATGGTTGATATACCATTCTAACTTGTGAATGTTTCACAGGAAGTAGGGGAAGCCTCCATCTAATGAGACACTTGGAAGCAACTGTTAGGATAAAGTGTTTGCCAAGGCAGTGACCTCATTCAGTTCCTGAAGGAAGTGACCTCACCTTACTCCCTTGATGATGGAACTCTCTGAACTTAGAATCCTGGAAGCCAGGCACACAGAGCCAGTCCCAGTACCAGTCCCAGTGGGTTCACTTGTTTGGAATTACCAAGGACAGAGTCAGTCTTTCTTTGTACCTACTGATGTTAGAATGGCCAAAAGCCAAGAGAGCTCTGAAGAGGGGCCTTTCCTGAAAAAGCAGATAGTGGCCCACCGCTGGCTCCTGACAACTTCATAGAGATGGCCAAGGAGACCATATCTGAGACAGGACAGGACATTTCGGGGGAACATTGTGTGGCCCACCAGTCAGAGGACACTCCATAGAGTCACAGACCTACTTAGGGTAAAAAGGTGCCTTTGTGGGTGTGGTTGTGAGTTTGTGATTTTGTCTCATGTTGTGAGAATAGGAAAAAAAGGTGGTTTGTTTGGTTTGGAGTGAACTGTTTCTCGTAAGTCATTTGAAAAGGAGAGTGTTTCTATGTCTGTGTATCCCATGGTGTCCGTGGTTGTAGACATTAGAAAAGAGAGTGCATCAATGGATGTGTCCTGTCTAGTAGAAAGCTTCCCATTTCATCCTGCCCAATTTATGAATGGTTTGCGGCTTTACTTAAAGATGGGCATAACCTAATACATTCCTAATTTCCAGGTTTATTCATGAACTCTGTTCACTCTCCAGAATAGGATCATGGTTTTGTGTCCAACATATATACCACCTCCAAGCTCTGTGACATGGCCATGTACTGGATAGCTGAAGGGAATGGCGAGCATCTCAAAAAACTCAGATATCAGTGTGACCAGGAAAATCTCAGTGGAAAAACCCTGCTTTGGGCATTTTGCTTATATATTGTTCTGATGAACTGAATGTCAGGAAGTTCTTGCTCTGGCCACCCCTTTGTGAAGCCTGAAGTAAACAGTTTTCAAATGGAAATGATTGGGCATCACCTGTGGCTCTTTGCTTAATTGCTTTGGAAAGGGATGTGTCTGAATTAGCATCTTGGCCCTGTGTGAGGTTGTGGCTTAGATTCTCAGCACCAGATGGATCTAAAGAAAGATCCCATGTGTGCATCCAAAACCAAAATGGCAAATACACCAGTCATTGTGGATAAAGTCTCGCTTTCCTCTGTGAGGTTCCTGACCTCTATCAAGTGAGAATAGGGATCCTTTGTGTCAATTGAGTTCTTCAAAGCCCTGCAAAGGTGCTTGGGTTTTCTCATGACTCTAATTTACATAAAGAATCTATACCTCTAACTCAGTAGGCCTCAAATTGAAGAAGCGGTGCAGTATTAACGGCATGCCTATTTGATCACTCCGGGTTCACAGGAAGTATGTCCAGGCCACCCTGACTTTAGGCAAATGAGGGGCAAGGGAGCTTTTTGGACACTGTCTTGGAATGTGCCCCTCATGGAAACCTCCAGCCAGAGGTTATGATGAGTATCTATATGGAAAAAGATGAGGGCCATGTGGGAGTGTTTTGGTTTAATTGTGGTCATTATGTGGCTGTTAAAGGAGATGCCTGGGTCCACATGGGCTTGAACTCTGGTGTGATTACACTTAGAGAGTGCATTCTGGATCTGATCTCAGAGAACTTGTGCCATGAATTGTGTTGGGATTCTAGGAGGGCACGCATGAGAGTCTCCCTTGGAAACTGAGATCTAGGCCCAGGGTGGCTTTCCACAGAGCACTGGGAATCTCAGCCAGGATACCACATGATTTTTTTTTCTGAAAGACTTGGTAGGCATAGGTGACAGTCAAAACACACATGGACCTCACATTGTAGACCTCAATGGGTCTGATTTCATGTGACTTTTTGGCCACTCCCTGGGAAGCCTTGTCTTTAACAGTTCTACAGAGCATTCATCGAAATGAGGTTTCTCATCATTTAATGGTTCCTGTACAAATTGAAATCCACAGTGCCTCCATCTTCATCCGTGAAAAATGGCTAGATAAATACAATAAAATTATTGAAATTTCCATGACCAGGTGGCACTGGAGAAAATTTGGAAAACCGGTTGCTGATCATGAGTATACCAGACAGTGCCTTGATTGACTAGGTTTCATCAAAATGGTGTATAACAGAGATGCCAGTAAATTGGAGCCTGCTGAGTAGTGGGCCTAGATCAGAGGAGGGGAGGTGTGTGATAAAACATCTGTGGTGGGGCCATGTTGATCTTCCATTGGCTTCCAAATGCCTTGTGACTGACATGGTGCAGCCAGCAGACCCTTATATGTAATGGTATCTTGTTATATAGAGAGGTTTCAGGGCAATGTTGAGAATTATGTTGCTGTGGTCAAGGGGAAAAGCTATGTGGAATAGAAGCATTGTTGGTATATTCTCTTGCAGACCCTGACCCACCACACGTGACAGAACTCCCTCAAGCACTGTGTCCCAGGTGATCTTTTTTTTACTTCATAAGCAAATACAGCAGCAAGAAACACCATGAAAATTGGAGGATGAACAAATGGCTTCACAGTCCACACAGGGAGACACTTAGAACCCAGTGGCCACAGTTTACCTACAAAGATCAAATTCAGGACTGGTGTCTCATGTTAATTGGAAAATAAGAAACTATGTTTTACAGGTCACATAGGTGCAGACCCAGCTTTGATGATCTCAGTACAAAGGAAGCTAAAGCTCCTCATAACAACATATGTTTCAAGTGCCCAACCTCAGAGGAAATTTCTCAAGAAGTCTTTAGGCCAGCAGAGCTCCATGTTTATGGAGTGTTCACCCTGTCCCTTACTTTTGGAAACTCCTGTACCACCTTCAAGGTAGTGAACTTCTTAGCATATTACATTCCAGAGAAGTATTCACTGATTTTCTAATTCTTCTCCTCTAATTATGTCTTACTTGGGGCGAAGATAATGTCAAGCCATTGTTCTGGAGGAGTGGGAAGATTTTGTGTGGCACATATTTGCATACACATTGGATACATTTTCCAATTTTCCATTCAAAATACTGAATCCCTGACTCTAACCCCTACCATACTAGACTCTGACTACTAATCGTAATATGATAGAGAATAATAACCAAAACAGAATAGAAATACAAGCAGTTCAGAGGAGGCATGGTGTATAGTTGGAATTGCCTTTTGCATTATATAGGGTAGGAGTTATAAATCTAGTCATTTTTTTTGTTGAAATAGTTCTCCGTGTGTTTTGAAAGTTAACAAATATGTGAATTCCTGTCTCCTTTTCTCTGTAGCCTATTCAGCACATGTAATTTTATATGCACATATAGAATTGTACCTGGTATCACACGTACATTTTTGTGAGGTGACTGACTTGGCAA
The DNA here is from genome assembly GCF_048772815.1 of Callospermophilus lateralis. Lineage (NCBI taxonomy): Eukaryota > Metazoa > Chordata > Mammalia > Rodentia > Sciuridae > Callospermophilus > Callospermophilus lateralis. Next base: position 317,800 of record NW_027511169.1, on the reverse strand, counting down.
ATACAAATTGTGAGAAGAGATCACTCCTCCTAAATGCTGTTGGAACTGAAAATTCAACCTATGGGTAAGCCTCCTAGTTGAACAACATTATACATTAATCCATGTTCAGTATATGAATATTTTTGGGTCTGTGGATGATATGTATTTCATGATGAATTTTGATTGGCATATATATTGCTAGTTTTTAATGTCTGTGTGTGTGTGTGTGTGTGTGTGTGTATATATATATATATATATATATATATATATATATACTCTCCAGATTTTTCAAAATATGAAATATTTGTGTCTTATTTTGCACTCCCTAAATTCATTCATATTCATGTATGTGGATTTATAATCCAATTTTTAAAAAATTATTCTCAGAAATATTCATCCACCTGAAATACATATTTTTTCCTAGTACTGAAACAGTTTTCAGTAAATGGTGCATCCAAATCCTAATATTTCGGCATTGCAAGATGGCTGTGAAGACAGTGTATCACACCCAGTGTACCCTGCCACTGCGCAAGTGAATAACGAGTTTGAGCAATGAAAAACTATCTTGTTAGGATCTTACAGGAAAATGGGTGTTTACCGAAACCTAGAAGAATGATTTCCACCACCGAGGTCCGGTAATTGAGTCTCAAACACAAGCCACTTGTGCAACTGGAGATCCATTCTGATTGATCCGCGTGACCTGCCCTGTGTCTACAAATGGTGAGGAACCACCGAGAAGCGACCAGCAAGCAGGGAGAAACGTTGCTGCGGATTCTTTGGAATCCTGCTGGCTGAGCATCCACTGAGCCCCCAGCTGAATTCGGGATTTCAGACGGGGAAGTTAGCAGTACATTTCTATGCCCCAAAGCAGAAACTCCACAAAGGAAACCAACAGCCACCATCTTGGAGAGCTGAAGTAACCACCACCACTCCCTGACAGATTGCAAGAATAAAAGAGGTGTGTGTTTCTCAGCTCATCTCACATACAGAGGGGAATTCACATAAAATATCTCCTAGGCTTTTGGGGGAGGAATAATCAGAGCAAGTCTGCATAAAGACTGGGGGAAAACTAGAGGCACCTGACCTTCATGTCCCCTTCCCATCAGGGGCAAAAATGAAACTTGTCTAGCCAGTGCGGGGCGATGGGCAAGCGAAAAAAATTAAAACAATAGAGTTCCAGGGTTCCCAATAGACACCCTCCCCACCCAACAAACGGCAGACCCAGAGAACATTTTGAGCTGCCGAGAAGCATCACTCAGGAGAAATCTGGTCTAGCAGGAGAAATCAGGACTAGCAGGATAAACCAGGGGACTAGAGGCCAGGCCCTCCTGACTGGCTGGCTGGAGAACGCCGGCCCACTGCCAGTGTGACTGGGCAACTGGAGACCACCTTCCTGCTGGCGCCAGCCCACCTGCTGACGCTATGTCTTGACGGCTGGAGAACGCGCGCCTGCCGGCGACCGAACGCGCAACTGTGTGGCTAGAGATCACCCACCAGCTGAAGACAGACCACAAGCTGCCCGCGCTACTGGGTGGCTGGAGACTGCCGGCCTGCCAGCGACCGGGAGCTGAAACCAACCAGAGACAATCCAGTCCACCCACCCAATTCGGACACTCCGGCAAGGAGAATGGGGCCCACCACAGCAGAGAGGTGACATCACTGGAGCTCGGACGTCAGAATTCCTTAACAGCGGAATCCACTTAAGCAGGCATAGTCTAGCAACACAAAGGAGAGAAAACAGAGATATATAAACCCATAACAAATCTATAGAAGAGAGCAGAAACACAGCAATCAAATAGAGCTGTAAAATGACGTGAACATCATGAAAAAACAAGGGAAAACAAGGTGTACAAACAATGAAGGACAACTTAATACTACAGGAGAACCTAGAAGCATCAGAAACAGGGATAGGGAAAAAACTTAAGTCATACCTAACTCAGATGGAAAGGAATAAGAGAGAAGACATGAGGCAGCAAGTCTAAGGATAAAAGTATATTTTGAAAATGAATTAAACAAACAAATTCAAATGGCAAAGAACAAGCTTTACCAGGAGATAGAGATCTTTTAAAAAATCATACAGTAATTCTAGAAATGCAGGAAACTATAAACCAAATTAAAAACTCAAACAAGAATATTACAAATAGACTAGATCAAGTAGAAGTCAGAACATCAGATAATGAAGACAAAGTTTGTCAACTGGAAAAGAATATTGTCAACACAGAAAACATGCTTAAATCCCATGAGCAACTATTCAAGAGATATGGGATGTCATAAAAAAACAAAATTGGGAGTCATCGGGATAGAAGAAGGCATAGAAATTCAAACCGAATGAATGAACAACATATTAAATGAAATAATTCTAGAAAACTTCCCAGAGATGAAAGATGGAATGGATTGCCATATCCTGGAAGCCTACAGGACCTCAAACATTCAAAACCATAATAGACAAACTCCAAGACATATAATTATGAAGATAGCCAACATACAGAACAAGGAGAGAATATTAAAAGCTACGAAAGAAAGTAGGCAGATAACATTCAGGGGTAAACCAATAAGGTTAACAATTGATTTTTCATCACAGACATTGAAAGCGAGAAGATCTTTGAACAATGTATTTCAAACACTGAAAAATAATGGATTCCAACCAAGAATACTGTATCCAACAAAATTAAGCTTCAGATTTGACAATGAAATTAAGTCCTTCCTGATAAATAAAAGCTAAAAGAATTCGCAGACAGAACACCAGCACTGCAAAGCATTTTGAGCAAAATACTACAAGAAGAGGAATTGAAAAATAGTGCCCAAAACTAACAGCGGGAGGTATCTCAGTAAAGGGGTAAGAAAAAAACCAAAAAGTAAAAACTACCCAAATTAAAATAAATAAATAAATAAACATGACTGGAAGTACAAATCATATTTCAATTGTAACCTTAAATGTTAAAAATCTAAACTCACCAATCAAGAGACATAGGCTAGTAACCTGGATCAAAAAAATAAATCCAACAATATGCTGCCTTCGAGAGACTAATATGAAAGGTAAAGACATACACAGGCTGAAAGTGAAAGGTTGGGAAAAATCATACCACTCATATGGCCCTCGGAAGCAAGCAGGAGTGGCCATACTCATATCATATAAAATCAACTTCAAACCTACATTAATCAAAAGGGATAAAGTAGGACACTATATATTGTTAAAAGGAACCATCCACCAACAAGACATAACAATTATCAATTGGTATGCACCAAACAATTGAGCTGCAATGCTCATAAAACAAACTCGCCTCAAGTTCAAGAGTCAAATAGACTACAACACAATAATTATGGGTGACTTCAACACACCGCTCTCGCCATTAGACAGATCCTCTATAAAAAACTGAATAAAGAAACTATAGAATTCAACAGCACAATCAATAACCTTGACGTAACCGACATATATAGAATACATCAACCATCATCAAGTGGATACACTTTATTCTCAGCAGCACATGGATCCTACTCCAAGTTAGACCATATATTATGCCATTGGGCAACTCTTAGTAAATATAAAGGCGTGGAGAAAATACCATGCACCATATCTGATCATAATGGAATGAAACTGGAAATCAATGATAAAAGAAGGAAGGAAAAATCCTACATCACATGGAAAATGAACAATATTCTACTGAATGATCAATGGGTTACAGAAGACATAAAGGAGGAGATAAAAATATTTTTAGAATCAAATGACAATACAGACACATCGTACTGGAATCTATGGGACACAAAGAAGGCAGTTTTAAGAGCGAAATTCATTTCTTGGAGTTCTTTCCTCAAAAAAAGAATAAAACAACAAATAAATAAACTCACAGTACACATCAAAAACCTAGAAAAGGAAGAGCAAAACAACAGCAAATGTAGTAGAAGACAAGAAATAATTAAAATTAGAGCAGAAATCAACGAAATTGAAACAAAAAAAAAACATTGAAAAAATTGATAAAACTAAAAGTTGGTTCTTTGAAAAAATAAATAAGATTTACAGGCCCTTAGCCATGCTAAGGATGAGAAGAAGAGAGACAACTGAAATTACTAACATATGGAATGAAAAAGACAATATCACAACAGACAGTACACAAATACAGAAGATAATTAGAAAGTATTTTGAAACCCTATATTCCAATAAAATAGAAGATAGTAAAAATATCGACAAATTTCTTAAGTCATACGATCTGCCCAGATTCAGTCAGGAAGACACACACAATTTAAACAGACCAAAAACAAAGGAAGAAATAGAAGAAGCCATCAAAATACTACCAACCAAAAAAAGCCCTGGACCTGATGGGTATAGAGCAGAGTTCAAAAAAACCTTCAAAGAAGAATTAGTACCAATACTTTTCAAGCTATATCAAGAAATAGAAAAATAAGGAGCTCTTCCAAATTCATTCTCGGAGTCCAAAATCACCCTGATCCCAAAACCAGACAAAGACACTTCAAAAAAGAAAACTACAACCAATATCTCTAATGAACTTGGATGCAAAAATTCTCAATGAAATCCGTGTGAATTGAATCCAAAAGCATATCAAAATAGTTGTGCACCATGATCAAGTAGGATTCTTCCCTGGAATGCAAGGCTGGTTCAATATACGGAAATCAATAAATGCTATTCACCACATCAATAGACTTAAGGACAAGAACCATATGATCATCTCGATAGATGTAGTAAAAACATTCGACACAGTTCAGCATCCCTTTATGTTCAAAACACTAGAAAAACTAGAAATAACAGGAACTTACCTCAACATTGTAAAAGCTATATATGCTAAACCTCAGGCTAGGATCATCCTAAATGGAGAAAACTGAAGGCATTCCCTCTGAAATCTGGAACAAGACAGGGATGCCCTCTATCACCACTTCTATTCAATTTAGTTCTTGAAATACTAGCCAGAGAAATTAGACAGACAAAAGAAATTAAAGGCATAAAAATAGGAAAAGAAGAACTTGAATTATCGCTATTTGTGGATGACATGGTAATATATTTAACAGACCCAAAAGGGTCTACAAAGAAACTGCTAGAGTTAATAAATGAAGGATATAAAACCAACACGCATTAATCAAAGGCATTCCTGTATATCAGCAACAAAACTTCTGAAATTGAAATGAGGAAAACCACTCCATTCACAATATCCTCAAAGAAAATAAGATACTTGGAAATCAACCTAACAAAAGAGGTGAAAACCACAGAACCCTAAAGAGAGAGATAGAAAAAGATCTTAGAAGATGGAAAAATGTACCCTGTTCATGGATAGGCAGAACTAAATTCATCAAAATGGCGAAATTACCCAAAGTTCTATACAGGTTTAACGCAATGCCAATCAAAATCCCAATGGCATTTCTTGTAGAAATGATAAAGCAATCATGAAATTCATATAGAAAAACAAAAGACACAGAATAGCAAAAGAAATTCTAAGCAGGAAGTGTGAATCGGGAGGTATAGCGATACCAGAGTTCAAACTTTACTACAAAGCAATAGTAACAAAAACAGTGTGGTACTGGTACGAAAACAGGCAGGTGGACAAATGGTATAGAATGGAGGACAGAGAAACCAATCCACAAAATTACAACTTTCTTATATTTGATAAAGTGGCTATAAACATGCAATGGATGAAGGATAGCATCTTCAACAAATGGTGCAGGGAAAATTAGAAATCCATATGCAACAAAATGAAACTGAATCCCGTTTTCTCACCATGCACAAAAGTTAAATCAAAATAGATCAAGGAGCTAGATATCAAATCAGAGACACTGCGTCTCATAGAAGAAAAAGTTGGCTACGATCTATATACTGTGGGGTCAGGCTCCAAATTCTTTAACAAGACATCAATAGCCCAAGAGTTAATAACAAGAAAAAAAACAAATGGGACTTACTTAAACTAAAAAGTTTTTTTCTCAAGAAGAGAAACAATAAGAGAGGTAAATAGAGAGCCTACATCCTGGGAACAAATTTTTACCCCTCACACTTCAGATAGAGCCCTAATATGCAGAATATACAAAGAACTCAAAATATTAAACAATAAGATAACAAATAACCCAATCAACAAATGGGCCGAGGACCTAATCAGACACTTCACAGAGGAGGACATACAATCAATCAACAAGTACATGAAAAAATGCTCACCATCTCTAGCAGTCTGAGAAATGCAAATCAAAACCACCTTAAGATACCATCTTACTCCAGTAAGATGAGCAGCCATTATGAAGTCAAACAACAATAAGTGTTGGCGAGGATGTGGGGAAAAGTGTACACTTGTACACTGCTGGTGGGACTGCAAATTGGTGAGGCCAATTTTGAAAGAAGTATGGATATTCCTGGGAAAGCTGGAAATGGATCCACCATTTGACCCAGCTATCACCCTTCTTGGACTGTTCCCTGAGGATCTTAAAAGAGCGTACTATAGGGATACTGCCACATCAATGATCATAGCGGCACAATTCACAATAGCTAGACTGTGGAACCAACTTAGATGCCCTTCAATAGATTAATGGATAAAAAAATGTGGCATCTATACACAATGGAGTATTACACAGCACAAAAATGACAAAATCATAGAATTTGCAGGGAAATGGATGGCATTAGAGCATATTATGTTAAGCGAAGCTAACCAGTCCTTAAAAAATAAATGCCAAATGTCTTCTCTGATATAAAGAGAGCAAATAAGAGCAGAACAGGGAGGAAGAGCATGAGGAAAATATTAACATTAAACAAAGACGAATGGGGGGAGAGAAAAGGAGAGAGAAGGGAAAGCTTATGAAAATTGTAGGAGACCCTCAATGTTACACAAAATCGCATATAAAATGTTGTGAGGGGAAGTGGGGGGGAAACAATGGAGAGAATTGAACAATAGCAGATGAGGTAGAGAGGGAAGATGGGAGGGGAGGAGAGGGTGGATAGTAGGGGATAGGAAAGGTAGCAGAATACAACAGTCACTAATATGCCATTATGTAAAAGTGTGAATGTGTAACCGATGTGATTCTACAATTCGTATTTGGGGAAAAAATGGGAGTTCATAACCCAATTGAGTCAAATGTATGAAAGATGATATATCTTGAGCTTTGTAATGTTTTGAACAACCAATAAAAATAAATAAATAAATAAATAAATAAAGGTTTAAAATTTAGTGGGAAGAAATCAGCTAAAAATGGGTTCAGATGTATTCATTTTGCTATGCAGAAACTTTGTTTTGTGTAGTTGTAAATATCACAAATTTATTTTACCAGAAAATGCACATAAATTGAGATGAAAGGATAATTCACCTATCTTCATGAAAAATTCATAGCATTTTCTACACTTTTCATACTTCATTTTTTTCGTGAATATTTTGACATGGACAAGGTCTAGTCTTAGGCTATTCTTCCAGAATACTACCTCATCTGACAAGTTCGTACAATGTGTTGGATTGTTCTTTTCATCTTTTATTTAATAGTTTCTAGCTGATAATGTGTATTTTTCTTATCTTTATTTGGACATTATCTTTGCATTTTATGTTTTACTGGGGAAGAGACTCATCAAAAGCTCTTTATTATATGTATCAACAATCAAACATTTAGAGCATGCAATTATTCTTAATTTTGCATGAAAATAAATTTGTACCATTTTTCTTATAAAGATGTTGTATTATTAATAATGTCCCTACTGTAATAAGTAACTACTTACAAGAAGAATTAAACAATTGACTTTATATCAACTATGAACATGAAAAGTACTAAAATAAGTATTTGGCAATTAATACACAATTGATAGAAATAGAAATCACAAGAACGCCATTTAAAATGTCAGTGCATATGGTCCTTAAATAATAGGTTGTTCAAATAAATTTCTCTAATTCATAAGAGTTAATATGCCATATTACAGCTTAATGTGATATAAAACCTTAAATTATCAGTATTGATAAATAAGAATGATACCTTTTTACTTAAATATGTTTATTTGATTTTCACTGTAAGATGTTAATTATGGAAGAATTGAGAATTAAGAAAGACTTGGTCTATATTATTTCTAACAGGAAAATCAAAGTACTTTTAAATATATATGTATATATATATAATATATGTAATGCATATGCATGAATATAGATACATATGTGTAATAAATGTATTGTAATATATCTATCAGGTGATTATAATTTTTAGATTTTCTCAAGAAAAAGAATGACTATAAAAAACAGTCTTAAACTTAAATTTCATAGCATACTACTGTTTGTAATGACAAGAGAGAAAAATAGATATGGAGGGGAAACGAAAAAGGAAGGGAGAGAAGGGGGAAAATGGGGAAGAAAGTGAGTAAAGAAGAGGGACATGAGTGTATGATGTTAAGAAAAAAGTGGAGGGGCTGGGTTTGTGGCTCAGTGGTAACATGCTTTTCTAGCATGTGTAAGGCACATGGTTCTATTCTCAGCACCACATACAAATAAACAAAATGAAGGTCAATCAACAACTGAAAAAATAAAAAATAAAAAAGAAGAAATATTATGAAAATTCCAAGCTTTGATGAATGTTAAATAAAAAAAATTATGTTACATAGCCTTATGTAATTTTAGACTATCCAAAATAGTCACTAAATGTTAGATTATTAGTGCTATAACTAAAAATCCATTGATCTTTCCTCTACATTCTGTGGCATGCTAGTGCTAAAATAAATTGTATTATTAATCCCCCCCCAAAATCCTAATATTTCTACAGTAACTGACCCAGTTGAACATCAATGCAAGTAGACATGATGTGCATTTTGACGTTCATTTTTATTCAACACTGGTACATTACTATTTCTTCAGTTTATGCACATCATAGCATATATGTCTCATCAAAATTTCGCAAATTTATAGGCATTTGTTTCACTTTCAATCACTTCCTGCTTGAGAACACATGTATTCCTCCATGTTTCTTGACTGCTCTTTTCATGAGACTTCTTTCCAAACACATTATTTTCAATTTCCATTATCACATTTGAAGCAAAACTCACAAACCCGTCACAATAAACCATAACACTAATATTACCATTAGATGTGTAACTGGTTGGAATGAATGGTTCTATATCAATATAAGATTTCTTACTTAGTTTCAGATATCAATTCAATCCATTATTTAAAGTGGAACCAGTTATATTATTTATTCACAGTACAGTCTATTCACGAATTATCTCTATATTCATAGACACAGGTACACCTCTTTGTACCCCCAATACTAATTTATACGTCCTCAAAATATAGCTCCCAGAAATGGTGGAAGAAATACTCATGTCACCTGATCTACATATACATTTTATCACAGTAATATTCTGGACACAAAAAGCAAAGGTCACACTTATGATTGTACAAAACCTAAATGGAAAGTGAACATGGATTACTAAAAACATCCATGTCCAGGTTGCCTAATGCTCTCAAATAAAAATCCTATTGGTGACTACATATTTGTTTCTTCCAAAGATTATATATTCAAACTCAACCATGTTGAAAATGTCTAATCCTGTCACTCACTTTATACTTTGCCTGATTTTGTAATGTCTCTATTGATATCTGCTTTCCTACATATTTTCCCCAGTTAATCATTGTGACTTCCTCGTCACATGTGCTGATATTTACATTCACTCTCTTAGCGATACCCTACTTCTAAAGAACTTTTGTTCCAAATCCTACACTCATTCTTCTTCCTAAACCTACCGACTATCTTCCTAATCCTACCCACTATCACTTTTAGACTGGATGTTCTCTTCTACATTCAATCATCCAAGGTGAAAGGTCCTATGCCATTGTATATCGATTTATCTGAAACATCTGTGCAGAATGTAATTCAACGCTAAGTATCCCAATCAAGGGACAAATGACCTTCTGGGCTTCAAATCTTACTTAGATTTCTGTTTTCGTACATATATTTCACCTCTATATTCTTGTAAATATCACAGGTTCCCAATACCATTATTCATGCAGCAGAATGGTTCCTAACCCATATCGAACATGTTAATAACACTAATCATACACTGTTCCCTCAATCTAACTTTGCTGAAGAGCAGCGACAGTGTTGGTCTTACAATACAAAAATGTATGGGATCTTCCACCTGCTGAGAACATCAAAGGTACGTGCAGAAATGATCTCTGGAGAAGATGTAGGCAGCTTTGAAGGACCTGAGAGAGCAAAAGACATCTCCATGGCAAACAACCTGGAAGGATGAAGGAATGTGTCTAAATCAGCCTCACTCTTCTTAATGTAGAGTAGACCAAACCAGGCCTGTGTGGAAAGCTCTTCCCAGGTGCGTATGGTTGATATACCATTCTAACATATGAAATTGTCTCAGGAAGTAGGGGCAGCCTCCATCTCATGGAACCCTTGGAAGCAACTGTTAGGACAAAGTGGTAGCCAAGGCAGTGACCTCATTCAGTTCCTGAAAGAAGTGACCACACCTCACTTCCTTGGTGATGAAAGTCTCTGAACTTGGGATCCAGGAAGCCAGGCACCCAGAGCCATTACCAATCCCAGTCCCAGTGGTCTCACTTGTTTGAATTTACCAAAGACAGAGTCAGTCTTTCTTCTTACCTGTTAAGGTCTGTAAACAAGTCAGATTGGCACCTGTTATTTTGCTGGAGAAATGTTAGAGTCTGTAAACAAGTCTGGATGGTGCCTGGCAAAATGCCAGAGGGAGTGGTTTGTGAAGTAACAAAAGCGAGCCATTAAGTGTGAAGATTCCTTATTGGTTGACTGCTGTATCTATTTTATGCTAATGAGATAGGCTGTGTAAAATGTATAAATATCGCTCAGATCTTACAATAAACGGCTTTCATTCCTGCTGCATCAACATTCACAAGTTATTCGTCACCCCCCAGGTTATTCTGCTGCAGCGGGACTGCGGCAGATGGTGGCCCCTTACGGGGAGCCCTGGGACACTCACGGGTAAGGGTTGAAAAAAGCTTTCTGTCCATAGATAGGACGGGAGCAATCTGCTCGTCCCTAGGCAGATAGGGCGATAGGAAAAATGACCATTTCGAGAAAATGGAGAAGATTGATGCAGTATGTTTGTGTCTTGTTTTGTCTTGAAATGTTGTATTGTCTTTGTGATGAAAATATGGAAGGGGTGAGAAGTAAATTGATAAGAGAAAAAGGCACCCCAGTGGAACCAAGAATAGTTAGGGCATGTGTTGATAAAAGCCCAGAAACTCTAGTCAGAAAGAAAAAGAAAGTTCAGAAGAAGAAGGATTATCAGGAAAAAAGTTGCAGCAAAAGGCTATTACTGAATACTTTTCGATACTGGAGGGTGTGTGAAATGACAAGGCGGCTGCCACCTGCCCAAGCCGATCATGGCGCAGTAAGAATTTTCCAAGAGGCAGTTGAGGGCTCTTCCCCGCCCCCCTGCCCAGGGGAGCGGATCACCACTGTGAGCCCAAATCTAGACCTGACCTGGAGGCACAGTCTCGCAGGCTTTTGCTCCCTGTGCCCGGAAGAAGTTTGAGCCCAGGACTCTCCCTGGGGCCATCTGGGGCTGCCCAGGATGCTACAGCTGGCAGAAGATGCCACTGGCATCCCTGAAGTTTGATCATTTCCAAGGCCAGTAACTACAATGGGTCTCCCACACCTGCAGGCTGATGAGTAATGAGTACTATTAAGGCTTATTTCAAATGTAAAAAACCTTGAGATAATGTACTAAAATTGTTCAGAAGGTTGTTTTCTTAGTGAAATGCTACAGGATTTTCTTTAGCCATCCGGAATTCCTGCCTTCGTCCAAGTGCCGGTGAAAACAAAGGTGGAAGAATTTACAATGTTGCTGAGAACTGGAGGAAACTTCGGCTGAGAACCCGAGGAGACTTCGGAGCTATCGCTGTTTCTGCTACTACAACTTAAGCTAGCTGCCTGGAGAACTTACCTGGACTGTGATTTACCTGAACTCTGAGTTAATCTATTGAGACACTGCTTTATCTGGACTGAGACAACAGACTGTAATCTACAACAACTTGTAACTCGGTATCTTTGCTAACGGTGTCATTGCTGGTATAAGTTTTCCAAGGGCTTCTTGCATGGAGCCATCAATTGGATTGGTATTGTAACATTTTGTATCCTCCCTTTCTGTTTCTAGCAGGTTATTTATGGTGTTTCTGTAAAAAACACTATGGTCCTTATTTAAATTAAACAAAAGGGGGAAATGTTAACGTCTGTAAACAAGTCAGATTGGCACCTGTTATTTTGCCAGAGAAATGTTAGAGCCTGTAAAGAAGTCTGGATGGCGCCTGGCAAAATGCCAGAGGGAGTGGTTTGTGAAGTAACAAAAGCGAGCCATTAAGTGTGGAGATTCCTTATTGTTTGACTGCTGTATCTATTTCATGCTAATTAGATAGGCTGTGTAAAATGTATAAATACCGCTCTTATTCAACAATAAACGGCTTCCAGGCCTGCTGCATCAGTCTACACAAGTTGTTCGTCACCCCCCAGGTTATTTTGCCCAGCCAGCCGGGCTACGGCACTTACCTACTGATGTGAGGATGGCCAAATGCCAGGGAAGCTCTGAAGATGGTTCTTTCCTGATAAAGCAGGTATTGGCTCACCGCTGACTCCTGACTACTTCAAGAGTTGGCAAAGGAAAGCAGATTTGAGACAGAACAAGCAATTTTGGGGAACATAGTATGGCCCACCAGTCAGAGGACACTCTGGATAGTCACAGACCAACTTGGAGGAAAGTGTTGCCTTTGTGGGTGTGGTTGTGGGTTTGTGTATCCCACTGTGTCTGTGGTTATAGACATTAGAAAAGAGAATGCATCAATGGATGTGTTCTGTCTAGTAGAAAGTTTCTCAGCATTCATCCTGCCAAATTTATGAATGGACTACGACTTTCCTTATGAATGGGCAATACCTGCTATCTTCCTAAGTTCCTGTTTTCTTCCTGAATTCTGGCCACTCTCAAGAATAGGCTCATGGTTTTGTGTAAAAGATATGTACCACCTCCAAACTCTGTAACATGGCCTTGTACTGGATAGATGAAGGGAATGGAGAGGAACTCAGAAAACTCAGATATCAGTGTGACCAGTAAAGTGTCAGTGGAGAAACACTGATTTGGGCCTTTTGTTTACCTATTGTTCCGTTGCCCTGAATGTCTGGAAGGTCTTTGCCTCAGTCCACCCCTTTGTGAAGCCTGAAGAAAACAGTTTTCTAATGGAAAATAATGAGCATCACCTGTGGCTCTTTGCTTAATTGCCATGGAAAGGGATGTGTCTGAATCAGCCTCTTGGCCCTGTGTGAGGCTGTGACTTAGATTCTCACCACCTGATGAATCTAAGGAAAGATCTCATGTGTGCATCCAAAACCAAAATGGAAAAAGAGCAGTCTTGTGGATGAAGTCTCTCGCCTTCCTCTGTAAGGTTCCTGATTTCCATCAAGTGAGAATAGGTATCCTTTGGTTCAAAAAGTTTTTCAAAGCCCTGCAGAGGCAAGCCCATAGGTGCTTGGATTTTCTCATGACTCCAATTCACATAAAGAATCTAAACCCCACAGACATTAGGCTCAAATTGGAGAAGCAGAGCAGTATTAATGGCAGGCCTATTTGATCACTCCTTGTTCACAGATAGGTTGTCAAGCCACCCTGACTTTAGACAAATGAGGGTAGGGAGCATATTTTGGATACTGTCTTCAGCTGCGCCAGTCATGGAAACTTCCAGCCAGAGGTAATGATGAGTGTCTATGTGGAAGTATTTGAGAGCCATGTGGGAGTATTTTGGTTTTAATTGTGGTCATTTGTTTGGCTGATGGAAGAGATGACTGGGTCCACCTTGGCTTGAACTCTGGTGTGAGTCTTCTTAGAGACTGAGTTTGGAAATTACTGCAGAGATGTATTGCCATGAATTGTGTTGGGATTTTTGGAGGCCACACATGGTAGTGGCTTTTGGAAACTGAGATCTAGGTCCAGGGGGCTTCCCACAGAGCACTGGGAATCTGAGCCAGAATATCACATGATTTTATTCTTTAAGACTTGACAGCCATAGTTGAGAGTAAAAACACACATGGACCTCACATTGTAGACCTCAATGGGCCTGGCTTCATTTGATCATTTGGCCACTCTTTGGGAAGTCTTGCCTGTGAGAGTTCTCCAGATGTTTCTTTGAAATGGGCTTTCTCACCATTTGATGTTTCCAGAATGAATTAAATCCCACAGTGCCTCCAACCTCATCCTTAAAAAATGGCTAGATAAACATCATAAAAATTTGAAATTCCCATCACCAGGTGTCACTGGATACACTTTGGATTTCCTGTTGCTGATCATGAGTGTACCAGACAGTGCCTTGATTGACTGGGTTTCATGAAAATGGTGTAGAACAGTGATGCAAATAAGTTAAAGTCTGTTGAGTAGTGGGCCTAGAGGAGTGTTTTGCAGGTCTGTGATAAAACTTCTGTGTTGGGATTATGTGGATCTGCCAAAAGGCTTGTAACTGACATGGTGCAGCCAGCAGACCCTTGTATGTAAAGGCATCTTGTTGAATGGAGAGGTTTCAGGTCAATGTTCAGAATCAGGTTGCTATGGTCAAGGGGGCAAGCTATGTGGGATAGAAGCCTGGTTGGTGCATTCTCCTGCAGACCCTGACGCACAACACGTGACAGATCTCCCTCCAGCACTGTGACCCAGTTGAATTTCTTGTATTTCCTGAAGCCAATACCAAACTCCCAGTGCAGCAGCAAGAACACCATGAAAAGTGGAGGATTACCAAATGGCTTCACAGTCCACACGGGGCCACACTTAGCCTTCAGTGGCAAGAGTTTACTTACAAAGAGAGAATTCATCCTTGCTGCCTCACTTTCTTTGGAAAATAAGAAACCATGTTCTGCAGGTCACATAGATGGAGACCCAGCTTTGGTGGTCTCACTAGAAAGGAAGCCATAGGTCCTGACAACAACATATACTTCAAGTGGCCAACCTCAGAGGCAGGTTCTCCAGAAGTCTTTAGGCTGGCACATCTCCATATTTGTGCAATATTTACCCTGTCCCTTACTTTTGGAAACTCCTCTACCACCTCCAAGATTGTGAACTTGCAATCATGTTCCATTCCTGATATGTATTCACAGATTTTCTAACTCTTCTTCTTTTATTTTGTCTTACTTGGGGCAAAGATAGTGTCAAGGTATTGTTGTGAATGAGAGTAGGAAGATTTTGTGTAGCACATATTTGCATACACAAATATGTTCTACACCATTTTCATGAAACTCAGTAAATCAAGGCACTGTCTGGTATACTCATAATGAGCAACAGGACATCCAATGTTTCTCCAGTGCCACCTGGTCATAGGAATTTCAAAAATTTCATGGTATTTATCTAGCCATTTTTCAAGCATGAAGTTGGAGGCACTGTGGGTTTCAGTTCATTCAGCAAACATTAAATGGTGAGGAAGCTCATTTCAATGAAATCTCTGGAGAACTCTCACAGGCACGGCTTCCCAAAGAGTGGACAAAAGGTCATATTAGGCCAGGCCCATTGAGGTCTACAATGTGAGGTCCATGTGTGTTTTGACTCTCAACTATGGCTGCCATTTCTTTAAGAATAAAATCATGTGATATCCTTGCTGAGATTCCCAGGCCTCTGTGGAAATCCACCCGGGGCCTAGGTCTCAGTTTCCAAGAGCGACTTTCATGCATGGCCTCTTAAAATCCCAACAAAATTCATGGCAATGCTTCTCTGAGTTCAGTTCCAAAACCCAGTCTCTAAGGGGAATCACACCAGAGTTCAAGCCCACGTGGACCCAGTCATTTTTTCCAATGCCACACAAATGACCAAAATTAAAACCAAAACACTCCCACATGGCCCTCATCTTATTTCATATAGTCAATCATCTTAACCTCTGGCTGGAGGTTTCCATGAGGGGCGCAGCCCAAGACAGTGTCCAAAATCAGCTCGTTTGCCCCTCATTTGTCTAAAGTCAGGGTAGCCTGGACACCGTTTCTGTGAACCAGGAGTGAACAAATAAGCCTGCCGTTAATACTTCTGTGTTTCTCCAATTTGAGGCCTACTGATTTTAGGTATCGATTCTTTAGGTGATTTAGAGTCATGCGAAAACACAAGCACCTCTGCAGGGCTTTGAAGAACTCATTTGACCCAAAGAATCCCTATTGTCATTTGATGGAGTGCAGGAACCTAACAGAGGAAGGCAAGAGACTTCATCCACAATGAATGATATTTTTTGCCATTTTGGTTTTGGAAGCTCACATGGGATCATTCTTAAGATCCATCAGGTGCTGAGAATCTAAGTCACAGCCACACACAGGTCCAAGAGGCTGATAAAGAGTCACAGGTGAGGCCCATTCATTTCCATTTGAAAACTGTTTTCTTCAGGCTTCACAAAGGTGTGGCCTGAGGCAAAGACCTTCCTGACATTCAGTGCAACACAACAATAAGTAAGCAAAAGGCCCAAAGCAGGGTTTCTGCACTGAGACTTTCCTGGTCACACTGATATCTGAGTTTTCTGAGATGCTCGCCATTCTCTTCAGCTATCCAGTACATGGCCATGTCACAGAGCTTGGAGGTGGTACATATTTTGTACACAAATCCATGAGCCTATTCTGGAGAGTGGCCAGAATTCAGGAAGAAAACAACAACTTAGAAAGATAGCAGGTGTTGCACATTGATAAGACAAGCTGCAGTCCATTCATATATTGGGCAGGATGAATTATGGGAAGATTTATACTAGACAGGACACATCCATTAATGCATTCTCTTTTCTAATGTCTACAACAACGGACACAGTGGGATACAGAGAAAGAGAAACACTCGCCATGTCAAATGACTTACTAGAAACTGTCCACTCCAAACCAAACAAACCGCCTTTCCTGTCTATTCTCAGAACATGAGACAAAACAACAATCCCACACCCACTCCCACAAAGGCACCTCCTTCCCCCAAGTACGTCTGTGACTATCCGGAGTGTCCTCTGACTGGTGGGCCATACTATGTTCCCCTGAAATGGCCTGTCTTCTCTCAGATCTTGTTTCCTTGACCAACTCTGTGAGGATGTCAGGAAAAAGTGGTTAGCCACTACCTGTTTTCTCAGGAAAGGTCCATCTTCAGAGCTCTCCTGGCATTTGGCCATCCTCACATCATTAGGTACCAAGAAAACTGACTCTGTCCTTGGTAAATCCAAACAAGTGAGCCCACTGGGACTGGGACTGGGACTGCATCTGGGTGCCTGGCTTCTTGGATACCAAGTTCAGAGAGTTCCATCACCAAGGAAATGAGGTATGTCACATTCTTTGGAACTGAATGAGGTCACTGCCTTGGCAACCACTTTGTCCTAACAGTTGCTTCCAAGGGTAACATAAGATGGAGGTTGCCCCTACTTCCTGTGACACTTTCATAAGGTAGAATGTATATCACCATTGGCACCCGGGAACAGCTCTCCACTCAGCCCTGGTTTGGTCCATCTTCTGTACAATAAGAAGAGAGAGAGGCAGATTCAGACACATCCCTTCATCCTGACCAGGTTGTTTGCCATGGAAGATGACTTTTGCTCTCTCAGGTGCTTCATACCTGCCTACAACTTCTCCAGGTATCATTTGTGCATGGACATTTGAGGTTCTCATCAGATGGAAGGTCCCCAACTTTCCTGTATTGTAAGAACCACTCCATCCCTGCTCTTCTGTAAAATGATTGAGGGAACAGTGTATACTTGGGGTTAAAAACAGGTTTGATTTGGATTACGAGTGATTCTGTGTGATGAATAATGGTATTGGGAACCTGCAATATTTACAAGAATATAGAGGTGAAACATAAGTAGGAAAACAGAAATCTAGGTATGATTCGAAGCCCAGAAGGGTTTTGCCCTTGATTGGGATACTTAGCTTTGAATGATGTTCTGCAAAGATGCCTCAGATAATTCGATATACAATGGCATAAGACCTTGTACATTGGATGATTGAATTTAGAAGAGAACATCCAGTCAAAAAGGGATATTCAGTAGGATTAGGAAGATAGTCGGTAGGTTTAGGAAGAAGAGTGAGTATAGGATTTGGACCAAAAGTTCTTTAGCAATAGACTTTCGGTTGTTGAGTGAATGAAAATGTCAGCACATATGAAGAGTCAGTCACTATGTTGAACTGGGGAAAATATGTAGAAAAGCAGATATCAATAGAAACATTACGAAATCAGGCAAAGTATAAAGTGAGTGATAGAATTAGACATTTTCAACAGGGTTGAGTTTGAATATATAAATTAGGAAAAAAACAAATATGTAGTCACCAATAGGATTGACAATTGACAGCATTAGGCAACCTGGACATGGATGTTTTTAGAAATCCATGTTCACTTTCCATTTAGGCTTTGGTACAATCATAAGTGTGACCTTTCCATTTTTTGTCCAGAATATTACTGTGATAATGAGGTGACATGAGTATTTCTTTCACCATTTCTGGGAGCAATATATTGAAGATGTAAAATGAGAATCGGGGGTACAAAGAGGTGTACCCTGTTTCTAGGAACATAGAGAAAAAGCATGAATAGACCATACAGTGAATAAAAAAATATAACTTTTTTTAACTTTAAATAATGAATTGAACTGATATCTGAAAAATTAAAGGAAATCGTATATTGATATACAATCATTCATTCCAACCAGGTATATATGTAATGGAAATATTTGTGTTTTGGTTTATCATGAAGAGTGTGTGAGTTTTGCTTCAAAATGATTATGGAAATTCAAAATAATGTGTTTGGAAAGAAGTCTCACGAAAAGATCAGTCAAGAAACCCTGACAATACATGTGTTCTGAAGCAAGAAGTGGTGAAAATTGAAACAAATGCTTATTAATTTGTGAACTTGTGGATGAAATGTATATCCTGTGATGTGCAAAAACTGAAGAAACAATAATGTACCAGTGTCGAATACAAATGAATGACAAATTACATATCATGTCCCATAGGAGTCTACTTGCATTGATGTTAGACTGGGTCAGTTACTGTAGAATAATTAGGATTTGTATGTACCATTCACTGAAGTTAGTTTTCAGTACTAGGAAACAAATATGTATTTCAGGTGGATGAATATTTGTGATTATCATCTTGTGAAAAGTGGATTATAAATCCACATACATGAACATGAATGAATTTAGAGAGTGTATATTAGACAAATATATTTCATATTTTGAAAAATTTGGAGAGTATATCTATATCTATATCTATATCTATACACACACACACACACACACACACACACACACACACAACTCAGACATTAAAAAGTACCAATATAAATGCCAATCGAAATTCATCAGTAAATATGTATCATCCACAAATGCAAAAATATTTATTTTACTGAACATGAGTTAATGTATAATGTTGTTCTACTAGGACGCTCTCCTATAAGTTGAATTTTCATTTCCAACAGCATTTAGGAGGAGTGAACTCTTCTCACAATTTGTATCTGCCAAGACAGCCACCTCACAAAAATGTACGTGTGATACCTGGTAGGATTCTATATATGCATATAAATATACGTGTGTGAAGAGATTACAGAAAAAGGAAACAAGAATTCACATATTTGTTAAGTTTAAAACACATGGAGAATATTTCATATAAATTTGACTAGATTTATAACTCCTACCTTATATAATGCAAATGTCAAGTCCAACTATACAACATGTCTCCTC
Source organism: Callospermophilus lateralis (assembly GCF_048772815.1). Classification (NCBI taxonomy): domain Eukaryota; kingdom Metazoa; phylum Chordata; class Mammalia; order Rodentia; family Sciuridae; genus Callospermophilus; species Callospermophilus lateralis. The sequence goes on along the minus strand of NW_027511169.1, from coordinate 298,193 downwards.
TGAAGTACTAGTATTTCTAATGTGTTGGGTTAATTTTCTCCATTATATTAGGATGAATAGTCTGAGTCTACTAGGTATGGGTTAGTGTCAGGGATTCAGTGTTTCGAATGGAAAATTGGAAAATGAATCCAATGTGTATGTAAATATATGCTGCACAAATATCCTCCCGCTCTCATCCAGAACAATGCCTTGACATTACCTTAACCCCAAGTAAGACACAATTAGAGGAGAAGAGTTACAAAATCAGTGAATACATATCTGGAATGGAAAATGCTCAGGAGTTCACAACCTTGGAGGTGGTAGAGGAGTTTCCAAAACTAAGGGACAGGGTAAACCCTCCACAAACATGGAGCTCTGCTGGCCTAAAAACTTTTTGAGAAACTGCCTCTGAGCTTCCACACTTGAAATATATGTTGTTTTCAGGAGATTTGGCTTCCTCTGTAGTGAGAACATCAAAGCTGGGTCTGCATCTATGTGACCTGGAGGACATGGTTTCTTATTTTCCAATGAACAAGATGAAGCAGTTCTGAATCCTCTCTTTGTAGGTAAACTGAGGCCACTGGGGACTAAGTGTCTCCCCGTGTGGACTGTGAAGCCATTTGGTCCTCTTCCACTTTTTGTGGTGTTTTTGCTGCTGCACTGTGAGTTTGGTATTTGTTTCACGAAATACTAGGAGCTAAACTGGGACACAGTGCTGGAGGGAGTTCTGTCACGTGTGGTAGGTCAGGGTCTGCAAGAGAATGCACCAACTAGGCTCCTATCTCTCACAGCTTGCCCCATTGCCTCCTTGTCCATATCAACCTGATTCTTAATTTTCCTCTGAAAACTCTCCATATAACAAGATGCCTTTACATATAAGGGTCTGTTGGCTGCACCATGTCAGTTACAAGCCATTTGGAATCCAATGGGAGATCCACATGGCCCTACCACGGATGTTTTATCAAACACCTCCCCACCACTGCTCTAGACCCACTACTCAGCAGGCTCCAAATTTCTGGCATCTCTGTTCTACACCATTTTCATGAAACTGAGTAAATCAAGGCACTGTCTGGTATACTCATGATCAGCAACAGGACATCCAATGTTTCTCCAGTGCCACCTGGTCATAGGAATTTCAAAAATTTCATGGTATTTATCTAGCCATTTTTCAAGCATGAAGTTGGAGGCACTGTGGGTTTCAGTTCATTCAGCAAACATTAAATGGTGAGGAAGCTCATTTCAATGAAATCTCTGGAGAACTCTCACAGGCATGGCTTCCCAAAGAGTGGACAAAAGGTCACATTAGGCCAGGCCCATTGAGGTCTACAATGTGAGGTCCATGTGTGTTTTGACTCTCAACTATGGCTGCCATTTCTTTAAGAATAAAATCATGTGATATCCTTGCTGAGATTCCCAGGCCTCTGTGGAAATCCACCCGGGGCCTAGGTCTCAGTTTCCAAGAGCGACTTTCATGCATGGCCTCTTAAAATCCCAACAAAATTCATGGCAATGCTTCTCTGAGTTCAGTTCCAAAACCCAGTCTCTAAGGGGAATCACACCAGAGTTCAAGCCCACGTGGACCCAGTCATTTTTTCCAATGCCACACAAATGACCAAAATTAAAACCAAAACACTCCCACATGGCCCTCATCTTATTTCATATAGTCAATCATCTTAACCTCTGGCTGGAGGTTTCCATGAGGGGCGCAGCCCAAGACAGTGTCCAAAATCAGCTCGTTTGCCCCTCATTTGTCTAAAGTCAGGGTAGCCTGGACACCGTTTCTGTGAACCAGGAGTGAACAAATAAGCCTGCCGTTAATACTTCTGTGTTTCTCCAATTTGAGGCCTACTGATTTTAGGTATCGATTCTTTAGGTGATTTAGAGTCATGCGAAAACACAAGCACCTCTGCAGGGCTTTGAAGAACTCATTTGACCCAAAGAATCCCTATTGTCATTTGATGGAGTGCAGGAACCTAACAGAGGAAGGCAAGAGACTTCATCCACAATGAATGATATTTTTTGCCATTTTGGTTTTGGAAGCTCACATGGGATCATTCTTAAGATCCATCAGGTGCTGAGAATCTAAGTCACAGCCACACACAGGTCCAAGAGGCTGATAAAGAGTCACAGGTGAGGCCCATTCATTTCCATTTGAAAACTGTTTTCTTCAGGCTTCACAAAGGGGTGGCCTGAGGCAAAGACCTTCCTGACATTCAGTGCAACACAACAATAAGTAAGCAAAAGGCCCAAAACAGGGTTTCTGCACTGAGACTTTCCTGGTCACACTGATATCTGAGTTTTCTGAGATGCTCGCCATTCTCTTCAGCTATCCAGTACATGGCCATGTCACAGAGCTTGGAGGTGGTACATATTTTGTACACAAATCCATGAGCCTATTCTGGAGAGTGGCCAGAATTCAGGAAGAAAACAACAACTTAGAAAGATAGCAGGTGTTGCACATTGATAAGACAAGCTGCAGTCCATTCATATATTGGGCAGGATGAATTATGGGAAGATTTATACTAGACAGGACACATCCATTAATGCATTCTCTTTTCTAATGTCTACAACAACGGACACAGTGGGATACAGAGAAAGAGAAACACTCGCCATGTCAAATGACTTACTAGAAACTGTCCACTCCAAACCAAACAAACCGCCTTTCCTGTCTATTCTCAGAACATGAGACAAAACAACAATCCCACACCCACTCCCAAAAAGGCACCTCCTTCCCCCAAGTACGTCTGTGACTATCCGGAGTGTCCTCTGACTGGTGGGCCATACTATGTTCCCCTGAAATGGCCTGTCTTCTCTCAGATCTTGTTTCCTTGACCAACTCTGTGAGGATGTCAGGAAAAAGTGGTTAGCCACTACCTGTTTTCTCAGGAAAGGTCCATCTTCAGAGCTCTCCTGGCATTTGGCCATCCTCACATCATTAGGTACCAAGAAAACTGACTCTGTCCTTGGTAAATCCAAACAAGTGAGCCCACTGGGACTGGGACTGGGACTGCATCTGGGTGCCTGGCTTCTTGGATACCAAGTTCAGAGAGTTCCATCACCAAGGAAATGAGGTATGTCACATTCTTTGGAACTGAATGAGGTCACTGCCTTGGCAACCACTTTGTCCTAACAGTTGCTTCCAAGGGTAACATAAGATGGAGGTTGCCCCTACTTCCTGTGACACTTTCATAAGGTAGAATGTATATCACCATTGGCACCCGGGAACAGCTCTCCACTCAGCCCTGGTTTGGTCCATCTTCTGTACAATAAGAAGAGAGAGAGGCAGATTCAGACACATCCCTTCATCCTGACCAGGTTGTTTGCCATGGAAGATGACTTTTGCTCTCTCAGGTGCTTCATACCTGCCTACAACTTCTCCAGGTATCATTTGTGCATGGACATTTGAGGTTCTCATCAGATGGAAGGTCCCCAACTTTCCTGTATTGTAAGAACCACTCCATCCCTGCTCTTCTGTAAAATGATTGAGGGAACAGTGTATACTTGGGGTTAAAAACAGGTTTGATTTGGATTACGAGTGATTCTGTGTGATGAATAATGGTATTGGGAACCTGCAATATTTACAAGAATATAGAGGTGAAACATAAGTAGGAAAACAGAAATCTAGGTATGATTCGAAGCCCAGAAGGGTTTTGCCCTTGATTGGGATACTTAGCTTTGAATGATGTTCTGCAAAGATGCCTCAGATAATTCGATATACAATGGCATAAGACCTTGTACATTGGATGATTGAATTTAGAAGAGAACATCCAGTCAAAAAGGGATATTCAGTAGGATTAGGAAGATAGTCGGTAGGTTTAGGAAGAAGAGTGAGTATAGGATTTGGACCAAAAGTTCTTTAGCAATAGACTTTCGGTTGTTGAGTGAATGAAAATGTCAGCACATATGAAGAGTCAGTCACTATGTTGAACTGGGGAAAATATGTAGAAAAGCAGATATCAATAGAAACATTACGAAATCAGGCAAAGTATAAAGTGAGTGATAGAATTAGACATTTTCAACAGGGTTGAGTTTGAATATATAAATTAGGAAAAAAACAAATATGTAGTCACCAATAGGATTGACAATTGACAGCATTAGGCAACCTGGACATGGATGTTTTTAGAAATCCATGTTCACTTTCCATTTAGGCTTTGGTACAATCATAAGTGTGACCTTTCCATTTTTTGTCCAGAATATTACTGTGATAATGAGGTGACATGAGTATTTCTTTCACCATTTCTGGGAGCAATATATTGAAGATGTAAAATGAGAATCGGGGGTACAAAGAGGTGTACCCTGTTTCTAGGAACATAGAGAAAAAGCATGAATAGACCATACAGTGAATAAAAAAATATAACTTTTTTTAACTTTAAATAATGAATTGAACTGATATCTGAAAAATTAAAGGAAATCGTATATTGATATACAATCATTCATTCCAACCAGGTATATATGTAATGGAAATATTTGTGTTTTGGTTTATCATGAAGAGTGTGTGAGTTTTGCTTCAAAATGATTATGGAAATTCAAAATAATGTGTTTGGAAAGAAGTCTCACGAAAAGATCAGTCAAGAAACCCTGACAATACATGTGTTCTGAAGCAAGAAGTGGTGAAAATTGAAACAAATGCTTATTAATTTGTGAACTTGTGGATGAAATGTATATCCTGTGATGTGCAAAAACTGAAGAAACAATAATGTACCAGTGTCGAATACAAATGAATGACAAATTACATATCATGTCCCATAGGAGTCTACTTGCATTGATGTTAGACTGGGTCAGTTACTGTAGAATAATTAGGATTTGTATGTACCATTCACTGAAGTTAGTTTTCAGTACTAGGAAACAAATATGTATTTCAGGTGGATGAATATTTGTGATTATCATCTTGTGAAAAGTGGATTATAAATCCACATACATGAACATGAATGAATTTAGAGAGTGTATATTAGACAAATATATTTCATATTTTGAAAAATTTGGAGAGTATATCTATATCTATATCTATATCTATACACACACACACACACACACACACACACACACACACAACTCAGACATTAAAAAGTACCAATATAAATGCCAATCGAAATTCATCAGTAAATATGTATCATCCACAAATGCAAAAATATTTATTTTACTGAACATGAGTTAATGTATAATGTTGTTCTACTAGGACGCTCTCCTATAAGTTGAATTTTCATTTCCAACAGCATTTAGGAGGAGTGAACTCTTCTCACAATTTGTATCTGCCAAGACAGCCACCTCACAAAAATGTACGTGTGATACCTGGTAGGATTCTATATATGCATATAAATATACGTGTGTGAAGAGATTACAGAAAAAGGAAACAAGAATTCACATATTTGTTAAGTTTAAAACACATGGAGAATATTTCATATAAATTTGACTAGATTTATAACTCCTACCTTATATAATGCAAATGTCAAGTCCAACTATACAACATGTCTCCTCTGAAGTACTAGTATTTCTAATGTGTTGGGTTAATTTTCTCCATTATATTAGGATGAATAGTCTGAGTCTACTAGGTATGGGTTAGTGTCAGGGATTCAGTGTTTCGAATGGAAAATTGGAAAATGAATCCAATGTGTATGTAAATATATGCTGCACAAATATCCTCCCGCTCTCATCCAGAACAATGCCTTGACATTACCTTAACCCCAAGTAAGACACAATTAGAGGAGAAGAGTTACAAAATCAGTGAATACATATCTGGAATGGAAAATGCTCAGGAGTTCACAACCTTGGAGGTGGTAGAGGAGTTTCCAAAACTAAGGGACAGGGTAAACCCTCCACAAACATGGAGCTCTGCTGGCCTAAAAACTTTTTGAGAAACTGCCTCTGAGCTTCCACACTTGAAATATATGTTGTTTTCAGGAGATTTGGCTTCCTCTGTAGTGAGAACATCAAAGCTGGGTCTGCATCTATGTGACCTGGAGGACATGGTTTCTTATTTTCCAATGAACAAGATGAAGCAGTTCTGAATCCTCTCTTTGTAGGTAAACTGAGGCCACTGGGGACTAAGTGTCTCCCCGTGTGGACTGTGAAGCCATTTGGTCCTCTTCCACTTTTTGTGGTGTTTTTGCTGCTGCACTGTGAGTTTGGTATTTGTTTCACGAAATACTAGGAGCTAAACTGGGACACAGTGCTGGAGGGAGTTCTGTCACGTGTGGTAGGTCAGGGTCTGCAAGAGAATGCACCAACTAGGCTCCTATCTCTCACAGCTTGCCCCATTGCCTCCTTGTCCATATCAACCTGATTCTTAATTTTCCTCTGAAAACTCTCCATATAACAAGATGCCTTTACATATAAGGGTCTGTTGGCTGCACCATGTCAGTTACAAGCCATTTGGAATCCAATGGGAGATCCACATGGCCCTACCACGGATGTTTTATCAAACACCTCCCCACCACTGCTCTAGACCCACTACTCAGCAGGCTCCAAATTTCTGGCATCTCTGTTCTACACCATTTTCATGAAACTGAGTAAATCAAGGCACTGTCTGGTATACTCATGATCAGCAACAGGACATCCAATGTTTCTCCAGTGCCACCTGGTCATAGGAATTTCAAAAATTTCATGGTATTTATCTAGCCATTTTTCAAGCATGAAGTTGGAGGCACTGTGGGTTTCAGTTCATTCAGCAAACATTAAATGGTGAGGAAGCTCATTTCAATGAAATCTCTGGAGAACTCTCACAGGCATGGCTTCCCAAAGAGTGGACAAAAGGTCACATTAGGCCAGGCCCATTGAGGTCTACAATGTGAGGTCCATGTGTGTTTTGACTCTCAACTATGGCTGCCATTTCTTTAAGAATAAAATCATGTGATATCCTTGCTGAGATTCCCAGGCCTCTGTGGAAATCCACCCGGGGCCTAGGTCTCAGTTTCCAAGAGCGACTTTCATGCATGGCCTCTTAAAATCCCAACAAAATTCATGGCAATGCTTCTCTGAGTTCAGTTCCAAAACCCAGTCTCTAAGGGGAATCACACCAGAGTTCAAGCCCACGTGGACCCAGTCATTTTTTCCAATGCCACACAAATGACCAAAATTAAAACCAAAACACTCCCACATGGCCCTCATCTTATTTCATATAGTCAATCATCTTAACCTCTGGCTGGAGGTTTCCATGAGGGGCGCAGCCCAAGACAGTGTCCAAAATCAGCTCGTTTGCCCCTCATTTGTCTAAAGTCAGGGTAGCCTGGACACCGTTTCTGTGAACCAGGAGTGAACAAATAAGCCTGCCGTTAATACTTCTGTGTTTCTCCAATTTGAGGCCTACTGATTTTAGGTATCGATTCTTTAGGTGATTTAGAGTCATGCGAAAACACAAGCACCTCTGCAGGGCTTTGAAGAACTCATTTGACCCAAAGAATCCCTATTGTCATTTGATGGAGTGCAGGAACCTAACAGAGGAAGGCAAGAGACTTCATCCACAATGAATGAAATTTTTTGCCATTTTGATTTTGGAAGCTCACATGGGATCATTCTTAAGATCCATCAGGTGCTGAGAATCTAAGTCACAGCCACACACAGGCCCAAGAGGCTGATAAAGACACATCCCTTTCCAAAGCAATTAAGCAAAGAGCCACAGGTGAGGCCCATTCATTTCCATTTGAAAACTGTTTTCTTCAGGCTTCACAAAGGGGTGGCCTGAGGCAAAGACCTTCCTGACATTCAGTGCAACACAACAATAAGTAAGCAAAGGCCCAAAGCAGGGTTTCTGCACTGAGACTTTCCTAGTCACACTGATATCTGGGTTTTCTGAGATGCTCGCCATTCTCTTCAGCTATCCAGGACATGGCCATGTCACAGAGCTTGGAGGTGGTACATATTTTGGACACAAATCCATGAGCCTATTCTGGAGAGTGGCCAGAATTCAGGAAGAAAACAACAACTTAGAAAGATAGCAGGTGTTGCACATCGATAAGACAAGCTGCAGTCCATTCATATATTGGGCAGGATGAATTATGGGATGATTTATACTAGACAGGACACATCCATTAATGCATTCTCTTTTCTAATGTCTACAACAACGGACACAGTGGGATACACAGAAACAGAAACACTCCCCATGTCAAATGACTTACTAGAAACTGTCCACTCCAAACCAAACAAACCGCCTTTTCTGTCTATTCTCAGAACATGAGACAAAACAACAAACCCACACCCACTCCCACAAAGGCACCTCCTTCCCCCAAGTACGTCTGTGACTATCCGGAGTGTCCTCTGACTGGTGGGCCATACTATGTTCCCCCGAAATGGCCTGTCTTCTCTCAGATCTTGTTTCCTTTACCAACTCTGTGAAGATGTCAGGAAAAAGTGGTTAGCCACTACCTGTTTTCTCAGGAAAGGTCCATCTTCAGAGCTCTCCTGGCATTTGGCCATCCTCACATCATTAGGTACCAAGAAAACTGACTCTGTCCTTGGTAAATCCAAACAAGTGAGCCCACTGGGACTGGGACTGGGACTGCCTCTGGGTGCCTGGCTTCTTGGATACCAAGTTCAGAGAGTTCCATCACCAAGGAAATGAGGTATGTCACATTCTTTGGAACTGAATGAGGTCACTGCCTTGGCAACCACTTTGTCCTAACAGTTGCTTCAAAGGGTAACATAAAATGGAGGTTGCCCACGCTTCCTGTGACACTTTCATAAGGTAGAATGTATATCACCATTGGCACCCGGGAACAACTCTCCACTCAGGCCTGGTTTGGTCCATCTTCTCTACAAAAAGAAGAAAGAGATTCAGATTCAGACACATCCCTTCATCCTGACCAGGTTGTTTGCCATGGAAGATGACTTTTGCTCTCTCAGGTGCTTCATACCTGCCTTCAACTTCTCCAGGTATCATTTGTGCATGGACATTTGAGGTTCTCATCAGGTTGAATGTCCACAATTTTCCTGTATTGTAAGAACCACTCTGTCCCTGCTCTTCTGTAAAATGATTGAGGGAACAGTGTATACTTCTGGTTAAAAACAGGTTTGATTTGGGTTACGAATGATTCTGTGTGATGAATAATGGTATTGGGAACCTGCAATATTTACAAGAATATAGAGGTGAAATATAAGTAGGAAAACAGAAATCTAGGTATGATTTGAAGCCCAGAAGGGTTTTGCCCTGGATTGGGATACTTAGCTTTGAATGATGTTCTGCAAAGATGCCTCAGATAATTCGATATACAATGGCATAGGACCTTGTACATTGGATGATTGAATTTAGAAGAGAACATCCAGTCAAAAAGGGATATTCAGTAGGATTAGGAAGATAGTCGGTAGGTTTAGGAAGAAGAGTGAGTATAGGATTTGGACCAAAAGTTCTTTAGCAATAGACTTTCGGTTGTTGAGTGAATGTAAATGTCAGCACATATGAAGAGTCAGTCACTATGTTGAACTGGGGAAAATATGTAGAAAAGCAGATATCAATAGAAACATTACGAAATCAGGCAAAGTATAAAGTGAGTGATAGAATTACACATTTTCAACAGGGTTGAGTTTGAATATATAAATTAGGAAAAAACAAATATGTAGTCACCATTAGGATTGACAATTGACAGCATTAGGCAACCTGGACATGGATGTTTTTAGAAATCCATGTTCACTTTCCATTTAGGCTTTGGTACAATCATAAGTGTGACCTTTCCATTTTTTTGTCCAGAATATTACTGTGATAATGAGATGACATGAGTATTTCTTTCACCATTTCTGGGAGCAATATATTGAAGATGTAAAATGAGAATCAGGGGTACAAAGAGGTGTACCCTGTTTCTAGGAACATAGAGAAAAAGCATGAATAGACCATACTGTGAATAAATAATATAACTTTTATGAACTTTAAATAATGAATTGAACTGATATCTGAAAAATTAAAGGAAATAGTATATTGATATACAATCATTCATTCCAACCAGGTATATATGTAATGGAAATATTTGTGTTTTGGTTTATCATGAAGAGTGTGTGAGTTTTGCTTCAAAATGATTATGGAAATTCAAAATAATGTGTTTGGAAAGAAGTCTCTCATGAAAAGACCAGTCAAGAAACCCTGACAATACATGTGTTCTGAAGCAAGAAGTGGTGAAAGTTGAAACAAATGCTTATTAATTTGTGAACTTGTGGATGAAATGTATATCCTGTGATGTGCAAAAACTGAAGAAACAATAATGTACCAGTGTCGAATAAAAATGAATGACAAATTACATATCATGTCCCATAGGAGTCTACTTGCATTGATGTTAGACTGGGTCAGTTACTGTAGAATAATTAGGATTTGTATGCACCATTCACTGAAGTTAGTTTTCAGGAAACAAATATGTATTTCAGGTGGATGAATATTTCTGATTATAATCTTGTGAAAAGTGGATTATAAATCCACATACATGAACATGAATGAATTTAGAGAGTGTATATTAGACGCATATATTTCATATTTTGAAAAATTTGGAGAGTATATCTATATCTATATCTATATCTATACACACACACACACACACACACACACACACACAACTCACAGACATTAAAAATACCAATATAAATGCCAATCGAAATTCATCAGTAAATATGTATCATCCACAAATGCAAAAATATTTATTTTACTGAACATGAGTTAATGTATAATGTTGTTCTACTAGGACGCTCTCCTATAGGTTGAATTTTCATTTCCAACAGCATTTAGGAGGAGTGAACTCTTCTCACAATTTGTATCTGCCAAGACAGCCACCTCACAAAAATGTACGTGTGATACCTGGTAGGATTCTATATATGCATATAAATATACATGTGTGAATAGGCTACAGAAAAGGGAAACAAGAATTCACATATTTGTTAAGTTTAAAAACACATGGAGAATATTTCAATTAAAATTTGACTAGATTTATAACTCCTACCTTATATAATGCAAATGTCAAGTCCAACTATACAACATGTCTCTGGAGAACCTTTGGATGTCCTGTTGTTTATCATGAGTATACTAGACAGTGCCTTGATTGACTGTGTTTCATGAAAATGATCTAGAACAGACATGCCAGTAAGTTGGTGCCTGCTGAGTAGTGTGCCTAGAGCAGTGGTGTGTATGTGTGTCATAATACATCTCTGATGTGGCCATATGGATTTGCCATTGGCTTTTAAATGGCTTGTGACAGACATGGTGAGGTCAGCAGACACTAATATGTAAGGGCGTCTTGTTATATGGAGAGGTTTCATGGCAATGTTAAGAATCAGGTTGCAATAGACAAGGGAAAAGGATATGTGGGATAGAAGCCTGGTTGGTGCATTCTCCTGCAGACCCTGACCCACCACATGTGGCAGAACTCCACCCAGCACTGTGTCCCTTTTGAACTCCTTGTATTTCGTGAAGCAAATACCAAACTCCCAATGCAGGAGAAAGAAAAACCATGAAAAAGTGGAGGATGACCAAATGGCTTCACAGCCCAGATGGGGAGAGACTTAGCACGCACTGGTCACATTTTACTTAAAAGAGAGAATTCACCACTGCTGCCTCATGTTCATTAGAAAATAAGAAACCATGTCCTCCAGGTCACATAGAATCAGACCCAGCTTTGATGGTCTCACGACAAAGGAAGCTAAAGCTCCTGAAAACAACATATATTTCAAGTGCCCAACCTCAGAGGCAGTTTATCAAGAAGTCCTTTAGGCCAGCAGAGCTCCATGTTTGTGGAGTTTTTAACCTGTCCCTTACTTATGGAAACTTCTCTACCACATCCAAGGTTGTGAACTCATGAGCATTTTCCATTCCAGTTATATATTCACAGATTTTATAACTCTTCTCCACTAATTGTGTCTTACTTGGGGCGAAGGTAATGTCAAGGCATTGTTCTGGATGAGAGAGGGAAAATATTTTGTGTAGCACATATTTGATAGACATTGGATTCTTTTTCCTATTTTCCATTCAAAATACTGAATCCCTGACACTAACACATACCCTACTAGACTCTGACTACTAATCCTAATATGATGGAGAAAAATAACCCAAATAGAACAGAAATACAAGCAGGTCAGAGGAGGCATGGTGTATTTTTGAAATTTTCTTTTGCATAATAAATGGTAGGTGTTATAAATCTAGTGAATTTTTATTTGGAATAGTTTTTCATGTGTTTTTAAAATTAACAAATATGTGAATCCCTGCCTCCCTTTCTCTGTAGCCTATACAGCACATGTATTTTTATATGTACATATTGAATCCTACCTGGTATCACACGTACATTTTTGTGAGGTTGCTGACTCGGCAGATATAAATTGTGTGAAGAGACTACCCCTCTTAAACGCTGTTGGAACTAAAAATTCAACCTATGGGTGAGCTTCCTAGTACAACAACATTATACATAATTCCATGTTCAGTAAATTATATATTTTTGCATCAGTAGATGTTATATATTTCATTATAAATTTCATTTGGCATATATTGCTACTTTTTTATGTTTCTCTGTGTGTTTTTTTGGTATATATATATATATATATATATATATATATATATATATATATACTCTCCTGATTTATCAAAACATGAAATATATGTGTCTTATATACACTCTCTACATTCATACATTCTTTCATGTATGCATGAGGAAATATAATCAACTTTTCTCAAGATTATTATTGGAAATATTCATCCACCTGAAATACATATTTGTTTCCTTGTACTGACAACTCACTTCTGTGAATGGTGCATACAAATCCTAATAATTCTACAGTATCTGACCCAGTTTAACATCAATGCAAGTAGATTCCTATGGGACATGATGTGTATTTTGACGTTCATTTATATTCAACACTGCTACATTAATATTTCTGCAGTTTTTGCACATCATAGGATATATATTTCATCCACAAGTTCACAACTTTATAGGTATTTTTTCACTTTTAATCATTTCCTGCTTCAGAACACATGTATTCCTCCCGGTTTCTTGACTGGTCTTTTCATGAGACTTCTCTGCAAACACATTTTTTTTTTTAATTTCATAATCAGTTTTGAAGCAAAACTCACACACTTTTTATGATAAACCATAAAACTAATATCACCATTAGAAGCATAACTGTTTGGAATGGATGATTGTATATCAATATTAGGTTTCCTGTATATTTTCAGAAATCAATTCAATCCATTATTTAAAGTTCGAACCAGTTATATTATTTATTCACAGTATGGTCTATTCATGCATTATCTCTATATTCATAGGCACAAGGTACACCTATTTGTACCCCCAATTAATTTATACGTCTTCAAAATATTGCTTTCCTACATATTTTACCCAGTTCATCATTGTGACTGACTCTTCACATGTCCTGACATTTACATTCACTCTCTACCTGAAACCCTATTGCTAAAGAACTTTTGGTCCAAATCCTATACTCACTCTTTTATCTAAACCTACCGACTATTTTCCTAATCCTACTGAATATCCCTTTTTGACTGGATGTTCTCTTCCACATTCAATCATCCAAATTAGAAGGTCCTATGCCATAGTATATTGATTTAACTGAGACAACTGTGCAGGACATAAATCAATGCTAAGTATCCCAATCAAGGGCCCAATGCCCTTCTGGGCTTCAAAACTTACCTAGATTTCTGTTTTCATACTTATATTTCACCTATATATTCTTATAAATATCACAGGTTCCTAATACAAATATTCATTCCAGAGAATGATTCCTAACCCAAATTGAACATGTTATTAACCCTAACCATACACTTTTCCCTCAATCTAATTTTACAGAAGAGCAGGGACAGAGTTGGTCTTACAATACAGGAATATAGGTGATCTTCCAGCTGCTGAAAACCTAAAAGGTCCATGCTGAAATGATCCTTGGAGAAGATGTAGGCAGCTATGAAGGACATGAGAGAGCAAAAGTCATCTTCCATGGCAAACAACCTGGTCAGGTTGATGGGATGTGTCTGAATTAGCCTCTCTCTTCCTAATGTAGAGAAGATGGACCAAACCATGCCTGTGTGGAGAGCTGTTCCCCGGTGCCTATGGTTGATATACCATTCTAACATATGAATGAGTCACAGCAAGTAGAGGCAGCTTCCATCTTTTGGGAACCATGTAAGCAACTGTTAAAACAAAGTGGTTTCCAAGGCAGTGACTTCATTCAGATCTTGAAGAAAGTGACATCACCTTACAGTTTTGGTAATGAAAGTCTGTGATCTTGGGATCCAGGAAACCAGGCACACAGAGTCAAACCCACTCCATGTCCCAGTGGGCTAACTTGTTTGGATTTAACAAGACAGAGTCACTCTTTCTTTGTACCTACTGATGTGAGGACAGCCAAATGCCTGGAAACTATGAAGACTGGCCTTTCCAGAGAAAGCAGGTAGTTTCTCACCATGGGCTCCTGACAACTTCACAGAGTTGGCCAAAGAGACCAGATTGGAGACAGGACACGCCATTTTGGGGGAACATAGTATGGCCCACAAGTCAGAGGACACTCCGGATAGTCACAGACCTACTTGGGGAAAGGAGGTGACTTTTTGGGTGTGAGTGTGAGTTTGTGGTTTTGTCTCATGTTCTGAGAATAGTTAGGAAAGCTGGTTTGTTTGTTTTGGAGTGGACTGTGCCTAGTAAGTCCTTTGACAAGGTGAGTGTTTCTGTGTCTATATATCATACTGTGTCAGTGATTGTAGACATGAGAAAAGAGAATGCATCAATGGATGTGTCCTGTCTACGAGAAAGCTTCAAAGCATTCATCCTGTGCAATTTATGAATGGACTGCAGGTTGCCGTATGGATGGGCAACTCCTGCCATCTTTCTAAATTCCTGTTTTCTTCCTGAATTCTGGACACTCTCCAGAATACGCTCATGATTTTGTGTCCAAGATATGTACCACCTCCATCTCTGTGACATGGCCATGTACTGGATAGCTGATGGGAATGGCGAGTATCTCAGAAAACTCAGATATCAGTATGCCCAAGAAAGTCTCAGTGGAGAAACCCTGCTTTGGGCCTTTTGCTTACCTATTCTGTTGCCCTGAATGTCAGGAAGGTCTTTGCCTCAGGCCACATTTTGTGAAGCCTGCAGAAAATAGTTTTCAAATGGAAAAGAATGGTCATTACCTGTGCCTCTTTGCTTAATTGCTTTGGAAATGGATGTTTCTGAATCAGCCTCTCAGCCCTATGTGAGGCTGTGGCTTAGATTCACAGCACATGATGGGTCTAAAGAAAAATCCCATGTGTGCATCCCAAACCAAAATGGACAAAAGAGCTGTCAGAGTAGTTCTTACAATACAGGAAAGTTGGGGACCTTCCACTTGATGAGAACCTCAAATGTCCATGCACAAATGATACCTGGAGAAGTTGTAGGCAGGTATGAAGCACCTGAGAGAGCAAAAGTCATCTTCCATGGCAAACAACCTGGTCAGGATGAAGGGATGTGTCTGAATCTGAATCTCTCTCTTCTTATTGTAGAGAAGATAGACCAAACCAGGCCTGAGTGGAGAGCTGTTCCCGGGTGCAAATGGTTGATATACATTCTACCTTATGAAAGTGTCACAGGAAGTAGGGGCAACCTCCATCTTATGTTACCCTTGGAAGCAACTGTTAGGACAAAGTGGTTGCCAAGGCAGTGACCTCATTCAGTTCCAAAGAATGTGACATACCTCATTTCCTTGGTGATGGAACTCTCTGAACTTGGTATCCAAGAAGCCAGGCACCCAGAGGCAGTCCCAGTCCCAGTCCCAGTGGGCTCACTTGTTTGGATTTACCAAGGACAGAGTCAGTTTTCTTGGTACCTAATGATGTGAGGATGGCCAAATGCCAGGAGAGCTCTGAAGATGGACCTTTCCTGAGAAAACAGGTAGTGGCTAACCACTTTTTCCTGACATCTTCACAGAGTTGGTCAAGGAAAGAAGGTCTGAGAGAAGACAGGCCATTTCGAGGGAACATAGTATGGCCCACCAGTCAGAGGACACTCCGGATAGTCACAGACCTACTTGGGGGAAGGAGGTGCCTTTGTGGGAGTGGGTGTGGGTTTGTTGTTTTGTCTCATGTTCTGAGAATAGATAGGAAAGGCGGTTTGTTTGGTTTGGAGTGGACAGTTTCTAGTAAGTCATTTGACACGGCGAGGGTTTCTGTTTCTGTGTATCCCACTGTGTCTGTTGTTGTAGATATTAGAAAAGAGAATGCATTAATGGATGTGTCCTGTCTAGTATAAATCTTCCCATAATTCATCCTGCCCAATATATGAATGGACTTCAGCTTGTCTTATCGATGTGCAACACCTGCTATCTTTCTAAGTTGTTGTTTTCTTCCTGAATTCTGGCCACTCTCCAGAATAGGCTCATGGATTTGTGTCCAAAAATTGTACCACCGCCAAGCTCTGTGACATGGCCATGTACTGGATAACTGAAGAGAATGGCGAGCATCTCAGAAAACTCAGATATCAGTGTGACCAAAAAAATCTCAGTGCAGAAACCCTGCTTTGGGCCTTTTGCTTACTTATTGTTGTGTTGCACTGAATGTCAGTAAGGTCTTTGCCTCAGGCCACCCCTTTGTGAAGCCTGAAGAAAACAGTTTTCAAATGGAAATGAATGGGCCTCACCTGTGGCTCTTTGCTTAATTGCTTTGGAAAGAGATGTGTCTTTATCAGCCTTTGGACCTGTGTGTGGCTGTGACTTAGATTCTCAGCACCTGATGGATCTTAAGAATGATCCCATGTGAGCTTCCAAAACCAAAATGGCAAAAAATATCATTCATTGTGGATGAAGTCTCTTGCCTTCCTCTGTTAGGTTCCTGCACTCCATCAAATGACAATAGGGATTCTTTGGGTCAAATGAGTTCTTCAAAGCCCTGCAGAGGTGCTTGTGTTTTCGCATGACTCTAAATCACCTAAAGAATTGATACCTAAAATCAGTAGGCCTGAAATTGGAGAAACAAAGAAGTATTAAAGGCAGGCTTATTTGTTCACTCCTGGTTCACAGAAACGGTGTCCAGGCTACCCTGACTTTAGGCAAATAAGGGGCAAAGGAGCTGATTTTGGACACTGTCTTGGGCTGCGCCCCTCATGGAAACCTCCAGCCAGAGGTTAAGATGATTGACTATATGGAATAAGATGAGGGCCATGTGGGAGTGTTTTGGTTTTGATTTTGGTCATTTGTGTGGCATTGGAAAAAATGACTGGGTACACGTGGGGTTGAACTCTGGTGTGATTCCCCTTAGAGACTGGGTTTTGGAAATGAACTCAGAGAAGCATTGCCATGAATTTTGTTGGGATTTTAAGAGGCCACGCATGAAAGTCGCTCTTGGAAACTGAGACCTAGGCCCCTGGTGGATTTCAACAGAGGACTGGAAATCTCAGCAAGGATATCACATGATTTTATTCTTAAAGAAATGGCAGCCATAGTTGAGAGTCAAAACACACATGGACCTCACATTGTAGACCTCAATGGGCCTGGCCTAATGTGACCTTTTGTCCACTCTTTGGGAAGCCGTGCCTGTGAGAGTTCTCCAGAGATTTCATTGAAATGAGCTTCCTCACCATTTAATGTTTGCTGAATGAACTGAAATCCACAGTGCCTCCAACTTCATGCTTGAAAAATGGCTAGATAAATGCCATGAAATTTTTGAAATTCCTATGACCAGGTGGCACTGGAGAAACATTGGATGTCCTGTTGCTGATCATGATTATACCACACAGTGCCTTGACTTACTGAGTTTCATGAAAATGGTGTAGAACAGAGATGCCAGTAAGTTGGAGCCTGCTGAGTAGTGGGTCTAGAGCAGTGGTGGGGAGGTGTTTGATAAAACATCCGTGGTAGGGCCATGTGGATATACCATTGGATTCCAAATGGCTTGTAACTGACATGGTGCAGCCAGCAGACCCTTATATGTAAAGGCATATTGTTATATGGAGAGTTTTCAGAGGAAAATTAAGAATCAGGTTGATATGGACAAGGGGGCAATGGGGCAAGCTGTGAGAGATAGGAGCCTAGTTGGTGCATTCTCTTGCAGACCCTGACCCACCACACGTGACAGAACTCCCTCCAGCACTGTGTCTCAGTTTAGCTCCTAGTATTTCGTGAAACAAATACCAAACTCACAGTGCAGCAGCAAAAAACTCCACAAAAAGTGGAAGAGGACCAAATGGCTTCACAGTCCACACGGGGAGACACATAGTCCACAGTGGCCTCAGTTTACCTTCAAAGAGAGGATTCAGCACTGCTTTATCTAGTTCTTTGGAAATAAGAAACCATGTCCTCCAGGTCACATAGATGCAGACCCAGCTTTGATGGTCTCACTACAAAGGAAGCCAAATCTCCTGAAAACAACATATATTTCAAGTGCAAAACTCAGTGGCAGTTTCTCAAAAAGTTTTAGGCCAGCAGAGCTCCATGTTTTTGGAGTGTTTACCCTGTCCCTTAGTTTTGGAAACTGCTCTACCACCTCCAAGGTTGTGAACTCCTGAGCATTTTCCATTCCAGATATGTATTCACTGATTTTGTAACTCTTCTACTCTAATTGTGTCTTACTTGGGGTGAAGGTAATGTCAAGGAATTGTTCTGGATGAGAGCGGGAGGATATTTGTGCAGCATATATTTACATACACATTGGATTCATTTTCCAATTTTCCATTCGAAATACTGAATCCCTGACACTAACCCATACCTGGTAGACTCAGACTATTCATCCTAATATAATGGAGAAAATTAACCCAACACAATAGAAATACAAGCACTTCAGAGGAGACATGTTGTATTGTTGGACTTGACATTTGCATTATATAAGGTAGGAGTTATAAATCTCGTCAAATTTTAATTGAATTATTCTCCATGTGTTTTTAAAATTAACAAATATGTGAATTCTTGTTTCCCTTTTCTGTAGCCTATTCACACATGTATATTTATATGCATATATAGAATCCTACCAGGTATCACACATACATTTTTGTGAGGTGGCTGCCTTGGCCGATACAAATTGTGAGAAGAGTTCACTCCTCCTAAATGCTGTTGGAAATGAAAATTCAACCTATAGGAGAGCGTCCTAGTAGAACAACATTATACATTAACTCATGTTCAGTAAAATAAATATTTTTGCATTTGTGGATGATATATATTTACTGATGAATTCGATTGGCATTTATATTGGTACTTTTTAATGTCTGTGAGTGTTGTGTGTGTGTGTTTGTGTGTGTGTGTGTGTATATATATAGATATGGATATAGATATAGATATAGATATAGATATACTCTCCAAATTTTTCAAAATATGAAATATATGTGTCTAATGTACACTCTCTAAATTCATTCATGTTCATGTATGTGGATTTATAATCCACTTTTCACAAGATTATAATCAGAAATATTCATCCACCTGAAATACATATTTGTTTCCTAGTACTGAAAACTAACTTCAGTGAATGGTGCATACAAATCCTAATTATTCTACAGTAACTGACCCAGTCTAACATCAATGCAAGTAGACTACTATGGGACATGATATGTAATTTGTCATTCATTTGTATTCGACACTGGTACATTATTATTTCTTCAGTTTTTGAACATCATAAGATATACATTTGCCAAGGCAGTGACCTCATTCAGTTCCAAAGAATGTGACATACCTCATTTCCTTGGTGATGGAACTCTCTGAACTTTGTATCCAAGGAGCCAGGCACCCAGAGGCAGTCTCAGGCCCAGTCCCAGTGGGCTCACTTGTTTGGATTTACCAAAGATAGAGTCAGTCATTCTTGGTACCTACTGACGTGGGATTACCAAATGCCTGGAGAGCTCTGAATAGGGAGCTTTCCTGAGAAAGCAGGTAGTGGCTCTCCACTTTTTCCTTACAACTTTACAGAGTTGGCCAAGGAAAACAGATCTGAGAGAGGACAGGCCATTTCGGAAGAACAGAGTATGGCCACCAGTCAGAGGACACTCTGGTTAGTCATACACCTATGGGGAAGGAGGTGCCTTTTTGGGAGTGGGTGTGGGTTTGTGGTTTGTCTCATGTTCTGAAAATAGGTAGGAATGGCGGTTTGTTTGTTTTGGAGTGAACTGTTTCCGGTAAGTCATTTGAAGAGGTGAGTGTTTCCATGTCTGTGTATCCCACTGTGCCTGTGGTAGTAGACATGAGAAAAGAGAATGCAGCAATGGATGTGTCATGTCTAGTATAAAGCTTCCCAGCATTCATCCTGCCCAATTTATGAATGGAGTGTGGCTTGCCTTATGCACGGGCAACACCTAATACCTTCCTAAGTCCCTGTTTTCTTCCTGAATTCTGGCCACTCTCTAGAATAGGCTCATGGTTATGTGTCCAAGATATGTACCAAATCCAAGGTCTTTGAAATGGCCATGTACTGGATACCTGAATGGAATGGCCAGCATCTCAGAAAACTCAGATATCAGTGTGACCAGGAAAGTCTCAGTGGAGATACCCTGCTTTGGGCCTTTTGCTTACCTATTGTTCTGTTGCCCTGAATATGAGGAAGGTCTTTGTCTCATGCAACCCCTTTGTTAAGCCTGAAGAAAACAGTTTTCAAATGGAAATGAATGTGCATCACCTCTGGCTCTTTGCTTAATTTCATTGGAAAAGGATGTGTCTGATTCAGGCCCTTTGCCCTGTTTTAGGCTGTGACTTAGATTCTCAGCACCTGATGGATGTAAAGAAAGATCCCATATGTGCATCTAAACCAAAATGGAAAAACGTTCAATCAATGTGCATGAATTATATTGCCTTCCTTTGTTAGGTTTCTGAAATCCATCATGTCAGAATAGGGATTCTTTGGGTGAAATGAGTTCTTCAAATCTCTGCAGAGGGGCTTGGCTTTTCTTATGACTCCAATTCACAAAAAGAATCTAGACCCCACAGTCAGAGAGCCTCAAATTGGAGAAGCGAAGCAGTATTAAGGGCAGGCCTATTTGATCACTCCTGGTTCACAGGAAGGGTGTCCAAGCCACCCTGACATTCGGCAAATGAGGGGCAAGGGAGCTTATTTTGGACACTGTCTTGGGATGTGCCTCTCATGAAAACCTCCATCCAGATGTTATGATGAGTATCTTTATGGTAGAAGATGAGGGCCATGTAGGAGTGTTTTGGTTATAATTGTGGTAATTTGTGTGGCAGTTGGAAGAGATGACTGGGTAAACCTGGGCTTGAATTCTGCTGTGATTCCCCTTAGAGACTGAGTTCTGGAACTGACCTCAGAGAAGTATTGACATGAATTGTGTTGGGATTTTAGGAGGCCAGGAATGAGAGTTGCCATTGGAACCTGGGATCAAGGCCCAGAGTGGCTTTCCACAGAACACTGGGAATCACAGCCAGGATATTACATGATTTTATTCTGAAAGACTTGGCAGGCATAATTGAGATTCAAAACACACTTGGACCTCGCTTTGTAGACCTCAATGGGCCTGGCTTCATGTGACTTTTTGGCCACTCTTTGGGTAGACGTGCCTGTGAGAGTGCTCCAGAGATTTCCCTGAAATTAGCTTCCTCACCATTTAATGGTTCCTGAATGAATTGAAACCAACATTGCCTCCAAATGCATCTGTGAAAAAATGCTAGATAATTACCATGAAATTTTAGAAATTCCGATGACCAGCTGGCACTGGAGGACCTTTGATGTCCTGTTGATGATCATGAGTATACCAGACAGGGCCTTGATTGACTGGGTTTCATAAAAATGGTGTAGAACAGAGATGCCAGTAAGTTGGGGCCTGGTAAGTAGTGGGCCTAGAGCTGTGTTATGCAAATGTGTGATAAAACATCTGTGGTGGGGCCATGTGGATCTTCCATTGGCTTCCAAATGGCTGTGACTGACATGGTGCAACCATCACACCCATATATGTAAAGGCATATTTTTATATGGAGAGGTTTCAGAGCAATGTTCAGTATCATGTTGCTATTGTCAAGGGGGCAAGCTACTTGAGATAGAACCCTGGTTGGTGCATTCTCCTGGAGACCCTGCCAACCACACCTGACAGAACTCCCTTCAGCACTGTGTCCCATTTGAACTCGTTGTATTTCATGAAGCAAATACCAAACTCCCAGTGCAGCAGCAAGAAACACCACGAAAATTGGAGGATGACCATTGGTTTCACAGTCCACACGGGAAGACCCTTAGCCCTCAGTGGCCAATGTTTACCTACAAAAAGAGAATTCATCACTGCTGCCTCATTTTTATTTGAAAATAAGTAATCATTTCCTCCAGGTCACATAGATGCAGATCCAGCTTTGATGGTTTCACTACAAATAAAGCTAAAGCTCCTGACAACAACATATATTTCAAGTGCCCAACCTCAGAGGCAGATTCTCAAAAAGTCTTTTGGCCAGCAGAGCTCCATGTTTGTGGAGTGTTTACCCTGTCTCTTACTTTTGGAAACTCCTCTACCACCTCCAAAGATGTGAAATCTGGAGCATTTTCCATTCTAGATATGTATTCACAGATTTTCTAACTCTTCTCCTCTAATTGGGTCTTACTTGGGGCGAAGGTAATGTCAAGGCATTGTTCTGGAGGAGAGTGGGAAGATTTTTCCGTAGCATATATTTGCATACACATTGGATTCAGTGTCCTATTTTCAATTCAAAATACTGAATACCTGACTCTAACCCATACCCTACCAGACTCTGACTACTAATCCTAATATGATGGAGAAAAATAACCCATAAAGAATAGAAATACAAGCAGTTCAGAGTAGGCATGGTGTATAGATGGACTTGCCTTTTGCATGATACAGAGTTGGAGTTATAAATCTAGTCAATTGTTTGTTGAAATAGTTGTCCTTGTATCTTTAAGGTTAACAAATATGTGAATTGATGTCTCCCTTTCTCTGTATTCTTATATGCACATATAGATTCCTATCTGGTACCACACGTACATTCTTGTGAGGTGGCTGACTTGGCAGATACAAATTGTTAGAAGAGATCACTCCTACTAAACTCTGTTGGAACTGAATATTCAACCTATGGGTGAGCTTGCTAGTTGAACAGCATTATACATAAATCCATGTTCAGTAAAATGAATATTTTTAGATCTGTGGATGGAATATATTTTATAATGAATTTTGATTGACATATATATTGCTACTTTTTTGTCTGTGTGTTTATTTTATGTATATGTATATATATGTATATATATATATGTGTGTATATATATATATATATATATATATATATATATATATACACTCTCCAGATTTTTCAAAATATGAAATATATGTGTCTTATATTCACTCCCTAAATTCATTCATGTTCATGTATGTGGATTTATAATCAACTATTCACAAGATTATTCTCAAAATATTCATCCACCTGAAATTTGCCCAATGCTCTCAAATGTCAATCCTATTTGTGACTACATATTTGTTTCTTCCTAAAATTATATATTTAAACTCAACCCTGTTAAAAATGTCTAATCCTATCACACACTTTATACTTTGCCTGATTTTGAATTGTCTCTATTGATATATGCTTTCCTACATATTTTCCCCACTTCATCATTGTGACTGACTCTTCACTTGTGCTGACATTTACATTCACTCTCTAATCGAAATCCTATTGCTAAGAAACTTTTGTTCCAAATCTTATACTCACCCTTCTTCCTAAACTTACTGACTATCTTCCTAATGCTACAGACTATCCCTTTTTGACTGGATGTTCTCTTCTACATTCAATCATCCAAGTAAACGTGGTGCGAGCTTCAGAGGAGGAGACTACCAACAGGCTATCTCATGCAACATCAAAGGGTTTATTGGGTGTCCAGAATGCTGGGGTTCAGAGCTCACCTGAATAGAGCAGATAGCCCTGAGAATAGCTGAAGTAGAGCTTATATACTTTCCCTGGAGAGAGAAGGGAGGGAATTGTATTGATGGGTCAGGGCGAGTGGGCGGTTTGCATGCAACTGGGAGAGGGAGTACATTCTGCAATTTGGCAGCTGGGGATAGAACATTCTGGGAACAAATTTTGCAAACATTTCTCAAGATTTCAACAGTGTTCTGTTAAGCATACAGAAAAACAAGATGTGACAAGTACCTATTTTATTAATATTTCATTCCCCACTTCTTCTTCTGGCTAATTTTAATCATACAAATGATCATTGGAGGGTGTCACATTCAATGTCTGCTAGTGGGGTATTACCATAAGTTTAACTCCTCCAATTTGAGCCTGGAGAAAAGATATTACACGGTTGAGCAAACAGGGTTTTATAGTTAGCAATAATATGAGGATTATTATTGGACCGGCCAGGTTTGATAAAAACGTAGTTAACCAGGGGGACTGTGTGAACCAAGACTCAAGCCACCCTTTTGGGCCCTCTCTCATTTGTTGATGCTCTTCAAAGTGTCTTTTAAATTTACTCATAGATTTTATTACGACTCCAGTATAGTCAGCATAAAAACAACATTCTTCCCTCAATGCAGCACAAAGCCCCCCTTCTCTAATGAAGAGGAGGTCCAACCCTCAACTGTTCTGTAAAACAACTTCAGAGAGAGAGGTTAAAGTTTCATGCAAAGCCCTGAAGGAGGTTTCTAATATCTTACTTTTGCTCTATTGCTGCTTCTAATTGGGTCATCTTTTGTGTCCCATGGACAATGCCACTGGTTCCTCTGCCCACCCGTGCAGCAACTCCTATTCCTAATAGGATGGCTAAAGTGAGGGATATATGTTCCCAGTGGAACCGGTTGTATGCCCCCCCTATTTGATCTTCAAATGAACCTGCATCATGATAGAGCACTCTGGGAAACATCTGCACCATTACACAATTTATCACATATCCTGATCATTTCATGAAAACATAAACGATGTTTAAGTATATAGAATTATGCTGTTGTAGGCACTGACAAAGCAAGGCACCTAAGATAGCACTCAAGAGAGGGAAACAGTCCTATTTGGTTGCAACCGGATTCAGAGGGCATTGCTTATATTGTAATCAATTAATCCCATGAAACTCAAGTTTAGGTAGTTTCAGAATTTTGTACCCAACATATAAGGGATGGGGCTCAGAAGTTCACAGTCTTCAGAAGTTTAAAAAAGCAGTATTTGTTTCTGTTTTTCCTTCTGTTCTGGGCAAGTTAACTTTTCAAGGACACCTGGGAGGAGGAGAGCTTTTTCTTCCATTTCTTATTTTCCCCCTGCCAGCTGTTACCATGGAGCCCGGTTGGTAATTTCTTTATCTTAG
Organism: Callospermophilus lateralis; assembly: GCF_048772815.1. NCBI lineage: Eukaryota > Metazoa > Chordata > Mammalia > Rodentia > Sciuridae > Callospermophilus > Callospermophilus lateralis. Next base: position 273,073 of record NW_027511169.1, on the reverse strand, counting down.
AAATGTAGCCATCTCTGTGAAGCCCCAGCTGAAGGCCAGAGGACTTGTTCACATATTTTGTGAAAAACTAGTTAGGGGTTGTCTAGCTTAGAAGTACTGAGATTTTTAGCCAGTGGCCAAGTAGAACAGGGCAATACGAAAGAGAAAGTTTATCTACATTAAAGTCTTTATTGGGACTGTTTTGCTGAAAGTTCAAAACTCAGCCATGGTGAAGACTTCTGAAGAAGGTCATTTAAGACTTTTCTGTGGGCCTGGTACAGAGGGGGAAAGACGGGGAAGGTGGGGCTGAGAGCACCTCCGAGGATCTGAGAATGAGGGAAAAGAGAGATGTAATAGAATAATGTGAAAGGGTATTGGGAATTTCCTAGCAGCAAACTTGAGCAGTAGATCAGGTAGAGCAGAGTGAAAGACGGGAGTGAGGATCCCAAAATCCTGTGAGGGACTTTAAATTTTAGTAACATGTTTTCAGTGATGACAAAGCAACTTTGAAGGCCAATTATATTACATCTTGGATAAGGGTCTCAGGGCTCTCCTCAGCTCGTTTGAGCATTGGGTTAGCTGGTAAGAGGACCTGGTGGGACCCGGTGAGGGCACTGACAGGAGATGAGAGGAATGAGTCGGTGGAGCGGTACCTATGTACCTGCTACCTCAGAAAGGGGGCGATGGTCTGAGAACTGGTGGAGCTTTGGGTTTCTGATCTAGTTATTGGAGGGGAGAAATCAAGTTGCTGAGATGGGAGTGACATCAGAGGGTCTGGAGCAGAAGGCTGAGGATAATGATCTATTGGAGAAGCATAGTTCAGGATGTGAGTGAGGGAGGGAAAAGGCTTCCACATAGGGGAATTTCCTTTCACTCTTTTGAGCACTTGCAGAAGTTAAAAAGGTCATGCAAAATTTGAGGATCTAGAGACCCCTCTGGGTGCCATAGTTTTTGGTTGTCTAATTGGTAATGTGGCCAATGCTGTGTACTGAATTTGATGAAGAATTGGGGTTCCATCAGGCAGCCCCTGTATGCACACATTCCCATGACATACAGAAAAAGTCGGCTTTTCCCCCACACAGCCATTACTCTTTGTAGCTTTGACAGTCTGCCAGGCAAACTTAGTAATCTAGACTAGCCAACCTGCATCTGGCTCGCGTGTCCCTACATCCATAATGTTTGTTTCCATTATCTATGGTACAGAAGGGATTTAATGGTATTTTAGTGGGATCCTCTTCATCAGGGATATCACAATAGGAAATACCTATAGCCAGCTAACAAATGTCTGGGTGGAGAGATGGCCACCAGGTCCCTAAGGGGGCTGTATGCGAGATAGACCATACTTCTTTTCCAGTAGGATTTGTGATTAGCCATCACTGCTTAATGGGCTGATGAGGGTTAGGACTACTTGTAGCCAAGGGGAGAGTATATAACCTTATTCACATTGCGAATACACAATTTGAAACTGTTACCAGTCTTTTTCAGTTTCCAGAAAGATTCTGTACAGGCAGCAGGCTTGAGATGAGAGGTATGGATCCAGGAAGTGATTCTGTTTACGTTTACCACTGTAGGTGTTATAATAGCACCTGGTATGGTCCTTTTCAGCGGGGTACCAGGGATGACACCTGATATCATCTTACATAGATGAAATCTCTTACTTGATATGGATGTGGAATCCCCTGGTTCCCAGTTGGGTAGGCAGTGGCCAGCTGTTTTCACAGGTATTACTGAGTTCTTTCAAGATCTTTAAGTCTGTCAAGCAAGGGGGTGTGGAAAGGATCTTTAGGTCTTACAGTTGGGCTTAGGTCCCCTACTGGAGGAGGGCCACCATAAAGAATTTCACATGTGGTAAGGTTACTCAAAGAAACAAAGGGATTTTTTCTTGCATGAAACATTGCATAAGGCAGGAGCATAGTCCAATCTTATGCTGGTCTCTAAGCTTAATTTCGTTAAGGTCTCTTTAATGGTTCTATTCATTCTTTCTACTTGTCTTGAACTCTGTGGTCTATAAGCACAATTTAACTTCCAATTAATCCCCAGGTTCCTGGCTAACCCCTGACTTACCTGGGTCATGAACATCGGTCCATTGTCAGATCCTATTACCGGCTTAGCTTCCTCCAATGGTAGAGAGGCTTAGTCAGCAGCAGTGGAATCACTTAGAGTGTGTTGTGTGTTAGGGGACGAGGGCAGGGGATAAGGAGAGGGAGAAGAGTCCAGTAGAGTCAAATCTGTGACTCAGGGAGAACAGAGGGTGGAGGAGGAGGAGGTTGAGAGGGTTTGAGAGATCATGGGGGAAGGAGTAGGAGCAGAGGTAGGGGCAAAGAAAGGCTTCACCCATGGAGGAGGAGATTTGCAGAGGTCCTGCCAAGTTAAGATATATGGCTGTTGATCCGGATGGCTATGTGGCGCTGGCTGAAAGACAATACCTCTGACTTTTTAAATTAGTGGGAAGTAGAAAGATCCTTCTAGGGGCCATACGACTACAAAGATGGGCCATTCTGAGGCACAGAGATTCTGCCAGGTCCAGCGTTTTACTAAAAAAAGAAAGATTCTGAGCCCTTAAGCGGACTTTGGTCCAGTGATCAAGGGTCAGGGACAGAGGCATTGACGTGCTCTGTTCCATAATGAAAGTTCCACAAACAGTAAAAGCAAGGACACACGACACAGATAAGACAAGACCATAAAGACAGGAAATGAACGTCCAACACTGAGACCAGGAATGAGTAGCTGGCAAAACCCAATGGTATGGCAATAACGAATCTAAAAGAAAATATCACTGAGTCGAGAAGACTATTGTTCCTTGATTTCCCGAGTTCTCTGCGGGGTCCTCCAGAGAGGTGCCCTTTGTCTCTGTGACATGTCTCTCAGCCACCGTCGGAGAGAGCCCAGGCTCTTCATCGCCAGCAATTTTGCCAAGCCCTAACAAGAAACCTGAAACCAGAAAGAGGCGCCTTACTTGCTCCGAGAGGAGCCCGTTGGGGTCTCTCTCTCGTCCGCCACTGCTGGAACTCAGTGGAAACTCAATATGTAAAGGTCAGGCGAGTGTCAGAGGAAGATACTACCAAGAGACTGTCTCATGCAACAGCAAAGGGTTTATTTGTGGTCCAGCATGCTGGAGCTCAGAGCTAAATTAAATAGAGCAGAGACCTCTGAGAACAGCTTAAGCAGAGCTTATATACTTTCCTTGGAGAGGGAAGAGAGGGAAGTTCAGTGATGGGTAAGGGCGAGTGGGCGGTTTGCATGACACCGAGTGAGGGAGTACATTCTGCAGTTCGGCTGTTGGGAACAGTACATTCTAGAACAAGATTAGCAAACATTTCTCAAGATTTCAACAGTGTTTTGTTAAGCATACAGAAAAACAGGAAGTGACAAGTACCTATTTTATTAATTTTATTAACCTTTCACTACCGACTATGCCTTTTTGACTTGATGTTCCTTCTACATTAATTCATGCAAGGTACAAGGTGCTATGCCATTGTATATCGATTTATCTGAGACAACTCTGCAGAACGTAATTCAACACCACGTATCCCTATCAAGGGCCCAATGCCCTTCTGGGCTTCAAATCAGACTTAAATTTCTTTTTTCATACATATATTTCACCTATATATTCTTCTACACATAGCAAGTTCCCAATACGATCATTCATCCAGCAAAATGATTTCTAACCCAAATCGAGCATGTTTTTAACCATAACCGGACACTGTTCCCTCAATGTAACTTTACAGAAGAGCAGGGCAGGAGTTGATATTACAATACAGAAATGTAGAAAAACTTCCACCTGCTGAGAACCTCAAAGGTCCATGCAGAAATGATCCCTGGAGAAGATGTAGGAAGCAATAAAGGACCTGAGAGACCAAAAGTCATCTTCCATGGCAAACAACCCGGTCAGGATAAAAGGTTGTGTCTGAATCAGATTTTTTTTTAATGTAGAGATCATGGACCAAACCAGGCCTGTGTGGAGATCTATTCCTGGGTGCCTTTGGTTGATATACCATTCTAACTTGTGAAAATGTCACAGGAAGTAGGGGCAGCCTCAATCTCTTGGGACCCTTGGAAGCAACAGTTAGGACAAAGTGGCTGCCAAGACAGTGCCCTCATTCAGTTCAGGAAGGAAGTGACCTCACCTCACTTTCTTGGTGATGGAACTCTCTGAACGTGGGATCCAGGAAGCCAGGCACACAGAGCCAGTCCCAGTCCCAGTCCCAGTGGTCTCACTTGTTTGGATTTACCAAGGACAGGGTCAGTATTTTTTGGTACCTACAGATGTGAGGAAGGCCAAATGCCAGGAAAGCTCGGATGCAGGGCTTTTCATGAGAAAGCAGGTAGTAGCTCACCGTTGGCTCCTAAGAAGTTCACAGAGTTGGCCAAGGAGACAAGATCTGAGACAGGAAAGGCCATTTTGGGGGAACATATTATGGCCCACAAGTCAGAGGACACTCTGGATAGTCACAAACCTACTTAGGGGAAGGAGGTGCCTTTGTGGGTGTGGTTGTGGGTTTGTGGTTTTGTCTCATTTTCTGAGAATAGGTAGGACAGTCGGTTTGTTTCATTTGAAGTGGACTGTTTCTAGTAAGTCTTTTCACAGGGCGAGTGTTTCTATGTCTGTGTATTCCACTGTTTCCGTGGTTGTAGACATTAGAAAAGAGAATCCATCAATGGATGTGTCGTGTCTAGTAGAAATCTTCTCAGCATTCATATTGCCCCATTTATGAATGGACTGTAGCTTGCCTTATCGATGAGCAACACCTGCTACCTTCCTAAGTTTCTATTTTCGTCCTGAATTCCGGCCAATCTCAAGAATAGGCCCATGGTTTTGTGTCCAAGATATGTACCCCCTACAAGCTCTGTGACATGGCCATGTACTGGATAGCTGTAGGGGATGGCGAGCATCTCAGAAAACTCAGATATCAGTGTGACCAGGAAAGTCTCAGAGGAGAAACCCTGCTTTCGGCCTTTTGCTTACCTATTGTTCTGTTGCCCTGAATGTCAGGAAGTTCTTTGCCTCAGGCCACCCCTTTGTGAAGCCTGAAGAAAACAGTTTTCAAATGGAAATGAATGGGCATACCTGTGGCACTTTCCTTAATTGCTTTGGAAAGGGATGTGTCTGAATCATGCCCTTGGCCCTGTGTGTGGCTGTGGCTTAGATTCTCAGCACCTGATGGATCTAAAGAAAGTTACCATGTGTGCATCCAAAAGAAAATTCGCCAAAAGAGCAATTATTGGGAGGAAGTCTCTCGACTTCCTCTGTAAGGTTCCTGACTTCCATCAAGTGAGAATGGGATCCTTTGGGTCAAAAGAGTTCTACAAAACCTGCAGAGGCTAGCCCATTGTGCTTGGGTTTTCTCATGACTAAAATTCACATAAAGAATCTAAACCCCACAGACAGTAGTCCTCAAATTGGAGCGGTATTAACGGCAGGCCTATTTGATCACTTTTGGTTCACCGGATGGGTGTCCAGGCCACCTTGACTTTAGGCAAATGAGGGGCAAAAAAGCTTATTTGGGACACTGTCTTGGTCTGCACCCCTCATGGAAACCTCCAGCCAGATTATGATGAGTGTCTATATGAAAGAAGATGAGGGCCATATGGGAGGGTTCTTGTTTTAATTGTGGTAATTTGTGTGGTAGTTGGAAGAGATGACTGGGTCCACCAGAGCTTGAACTCTGGTGTGATTCCCCTTAGAGACTGAGTTCTGGAACTGACCTCAGAGAAGTATTGCCATGAATAGTGTTGGGATTTTAGGAGACCACGCATGAGAATCGCTTTTGGAAACTGAGATCTAGGCCCAGGATGGCTTTCCACAGAGCTCAGGGATTCTGAGCCAGGATATCACATGTTTTAATTCTTAAAGACTTGGTAGCCATAATTGAGAGTCCAAACACACATGGACCTCACATTGTATACCTCAATGGGCCTGGATTCATGTGTCCTTTTGGCCACTCTTTGGGAAGGCTTGCCTGTGAGTGTTCTCCAGAGCTTTCATTGAAATGAGCTTCCTCACCATTTAATGGTTCCTGAATTAAATGAAACCCACAGTGCCTCCAACTTCATCCTTGAAAAATGACTAGATTAATACCATGAAATTTTTGAAATCCCCATGACCAGGTGGCACTGGATAACCTTTAGATATCCTGTTGCTGATCATGAGTATAACAAACAGTGCCTTGATTGACTGAGTTTCGTGAAAATGGTGTAGAACAGAGATGCCAGTAAGTTGGAGCCTGCTGGGTAGTGGGCGTAGAGCAGTGGACTATAGGTGTGTAAATAAATATTTTTGGTAGGACCACCTGGATCTTCCATTGGCTTCCAAATCTTGCGACTGACATGGTGCAGGCAGCAGACCTTTATATGTAAAGGCATCTTGTTATATGTAGAGGTTTCAGGGCAATGTTCAGAATCAGGTTGCTATAGTCAAGGGGAAAGCTATGTGGGATAGAAGCCTGGTTCGTACATTCTCTTGCCGACCCTGACCAACCACACATGACAGAACTCCCTCCAGCATTGTGTCCCAGTTGAACATATTGTATTTCATGAAGCAAATACCAAATTCCCAGTGCAGCAGTAAGAAACACCCTGAAAAGTGGAGGATGACCAAATGGCTTCACAGACCACACGGGAAGACACTTAGCTCCCAGTAGCAACAGTTTACCTACAAAGGGAGTTTTCAGACCTGCTGCCTCATGTTCATTACAAAATAAAGAACCATGTCCTCCAGGTCACATAGATGCAGACCCAGATTGCAGAATCACATCAGTTGCAGAACCATTGATTTAAATATTGCCATACATATATTTCTTGTGCCTAACCTCAGAGGAAGTTTCTCAATAAGTCTTTAGGTCAGCACAGCTCCATGTTTCTGAAGTGTTTACCATCTCCCATACTTTTGTAAACTGTTTTACCACCTCCAGTGTTGTGAACTCCTGAGCATTTTTCATTCCACATATGTATTCACAGGTTTTCTAACTCCTCTCCTCTAATTGTGTCTTACTTTTAGCGATGGTTATGTCAAGGTATTGTTCTGGATAAGAGAGGGAAGATTTTTGTGTATCACATGTTTGCATACACAATAGATTCATTTTCCTATTTTCCATTTGAAATACTGAATCCCTGACACTAACCCATACCCTACTAGACTCTGACTACTAATCCTAATATCATGGAGAAAAAAAAACCTAACTGAATAGAAGTACAGTCCTTTTATAGGAAGCATGGTGTATATTTGTATTTGTCTTCCTCTTTATCAAGAGTATGTGTTTTAAATTTAGTAAACTTTTCATTTTAATATTTCTCCATGATTTTTTAAAGTTATCACATATGTAAATTCCTGTCTCCCTTTCTCTGTATCCTATTCAGCACATGTAATTTTTTTATGCATATACAATATCCTACCTGGTATCACACGTACATTCTTGTAAGATCACTGACTTTGGAATATAAAAATTGTGAGAAGAGATGACTCTCCCTAAATAATGATGGAACTGAAAATTCCACCTATGGGTGAGCTTCCTAGTGAAAAACACTATACATAAATCCATGTTCAGTAAAATGAATATTTTTGGATTTGTGAATGAATTATATTTCATGATGAATATCGATTGGCATATATATTGCTAAATATTAATGTGTGTGTGTGCATGTGTGTGTGTGTGTGTGCGTGTGTGTGTGTGTATATTCTACGGATTTTAAAAAAATATGAAAAATATGTGTCTTATTATACACTCCCTAAATTCATTCATATTCATTTATGTTCATTTAAATTCAAATTTTCACAAGATTATTCTCAGTAATGTTCATAAACCTGAAATATATTTTGGTTTCCTACTACTGAAAACTTAGTTCAGTGGATGGTGCTTAAAAATCCTAATATTTCTACAGTAACTGACCCAGTTTAACATCAATGCAAGTAGATTGCTATGGGACATGATGTGTAATTTGAAGTTCATTTTTACTCAACACTGGTACATTACTATTTCTTCAGTTTATGGACATCATAGGATGTATTTTTTCATCCAGAACTTCACAAATTTTTTTGGCATTTGGTTCACTTTCAATTACTTACTACTTCAGAACACATGTATTCCTCCATGTTTCTTTACTGGTCTTTTCACTAGACTTCTTTCTAAACACAATATTTTCGATTCCATAATCATTTTTGAAGCAAAACTCACTCTTCACGACAAACCATAACCCTAATAATACCATTGCATATATAACTCGTTGGAATGATGGTATATATATCAATATAAGATTTCCAATATATTTTCAGATGCAAACTCAATCCATTATTTAATGTTGGATCCAGTTACATACTTTATTCACAATATGGTCTATTCATGCATCATCTCAATAATCATCAACACAAGGTACACCTATTTGTATCCCCAGTACTAATTTATAAGTTTCCAGAATATTACTCCCCTTTATGGTGGAAGAAATACTTATGTCACCTGATCTACATATACATTTTACCACAGTAGTATTCTGGACACAAAATGCAAAGGTCACACATATGATTGTACCAAAGCCTAAATGGAAAGTGACCATGGATTACTAAAAGCATCTATGTCCAGGGTGCCTACTGCTCTCAAATGTCAATCCTATTGGTTACTACATATTTGTTTCTTCCTAAGATTATATATTTAACCTCAAGCCTGTTGAAAATATCTAATCCTATCACTCACTTTATACTTTTCCTGATTTCCTAATGCCCCTATTGATATCTGCTTTCCTACATATTTTTCCCAGTTCATCATTGTGACTGTCTCTTCACATGTGCTGACATTTACATTCACCCTCTAACTGAAAACCAATTGCTAAAGAACTTTTGGTCCAACTCCGAGACTCACTCTTCTTCCTAAACCTACTGACTATCTTCCTAATCCTACAGACTATCCCTTTTTGAATGGATGTTCTCTTCTACTTTCAATCATCCGAGGTATAGGGTCCTATGCCATTGTATATCGATTTATCTGAGACCTCGGTGCAGAACATAATTCAATCTAAGTATACCAATCAAGGGCCCAATGCCTTTCTGGGCTTCAAATCTTTCCCAGATCTCTGATCTCATGCATATATTTCACATTTATATTCTTATAAATATCACAGGTTCCCAATACCGTAATTCATTCAGCAGAATGACTCCTAACCCAAATCGAACATGCTATTAACACTAACCATACACTGTTCCCTCAATCTCACTTTACAGAAGAGCAGGGACAGAGTTGGTCTTAAAATCCAGGAAGGTAGGGTATCATCCACCAGCTGAGAACCTCAAAAGTCCCTGCAGAAATAATCCCTTGAGTAGGTGTAGGCAGGTATGAAGGATCTGAGAGAGCAAAAGTCATCTTCCATGGCAAACAACCTGGTCAGGTTGAAGGGATGTGTCTGAATTAGCCTCTCTCTTCCTAATGTAGAGAAGATGGACCAAACCATGCCTGTGTGGAGAGCTGTTCCCCGGTGCCTATGGTTGATATACCATTCTAACTTATGAATGAGTCACAGCAAGTAGAGGCAGACTCCATCTTTTGGGAACCTTGGAAGCAACTGTTAAAACAAAGTGGTTTCCAAGGCAGTGACTTCATTCAGTTCTTGAAGGAAGTGACCTCACCTTACATTATTGGTGATGAAAGTCTGTGATCTTGGGATCCAGGAAACCAGGCACACAGAGTCAAACCCACTCCATGTCCCAGTGGGCTCACTTGTTTGGATTTAACAAGACAGAGTCACTCTTTCTTGGTACCTACTGATGTGAGGACAGCCAAATGCCTGGAAACTATGAAGACTGGCCTTTCCAGAGAAAGCAGATAGTTTCTCACCACGGGCTCCTGACAACTTCACAGAGTTTGCTAAGGAGACCAGATCGGAGACAGGACACGCCATTTTTGGGGAACATAGTATGGCCCACAAGTCAGAGGACACTCCGGATAGACACAGACCTACTTGGGGGAAAGAGGTGCCTTTTTGGGTGTGAGTGTGAGTTTGTGGTTTTGTCTCATGTTCTGAGAATAGTTAGGAAAGCTGGTTTGTTTGTTTTGGAGTGGACTGTTTCTAGTAAGTCCTTTGACAACGTGAGTGTTTCTGTGTCTATATATCATACTGTGTCCGTGATTGTAGACAGTAGAAATGAGAATGCATCAATGGATGTGTCCTGTCTACGAGAAAGCTTCAAAGCATTCATCCTGTGCAATTTATGAATGGACTGCAGGTTGCCGTATGGATGGGCAACTCGTGCTACCTTTCTAAATTCCTGTTTTCTTCCTGAATTCTGGACACTCTCCAGAATACGCTCATGATTTTGTGTCCAAGATATGTACCACCTCAATCTCTGTGACATGGCCATGTACTGGATAGCTGATGGGAATGGTGAGTATCTCAGAAAACTCAGATATCACTATGCCCAAGAAACTCTCAGTGGAGAAACCCTGCTTTGGGCCTTTTGCTTACCTATTCTGTTGCCCTGAATGTCAGGAAGGTCTTTGCCTCAGGCCACACTTTGTGAAGCCTGAAGAAAATAGTTTTCAAATGGAATTGAATGGTCTTTACCTGTGCCTCTTCGGTTAATTGCTTTGGAAATGGATGTGTCTGAATCAGCCTCTTGGCCCTATGTGAGGCTGTGGCTTAGATTCACAGCACATGATGGGTCTAAAGAAAAATCCCATGTGTGCATCCAAAACCAAAATGGACAAAAGAACTGTCATGGTGGATAGAGTCTCTCGCCTTCCTCTGTAAGGTTCCTGACCTCCATTAAGTGAGAATAGGGATCATTTGGGTCAAGTGAATTCTTTAAAGTTCTGCAGAGGCTATCCCATAGGTTCGTGGGTTTTCTCATGACTCCAATTCACATCTATGTTTACAGAAGAGCAGGGACAGTGTTGGTCTTACAATACAGGAATGCAGTGGATCTTCCATCTGTTGAGAACCTCAAAGCTCCATGCAGAAATGATCTCTGGAGAAGATGTAGGCAGCTATGTAAGACCTGAGAGAGCAAAAATCATCTTCCATGGCAAACAACCTGGTCAGGATTAAGGGTTGAGTCAGAATCAGCCTATCTCTTCTTAATGTAGAGAAGATGCACCAAACCCAGCCTGTGTGGAGAGCTGTTCCCTTTTGCCTACGGGTGATATACCATTCTAACTTGTGAAAGTGTCACAGGAAGTAGGGGCAGCCCTCATCTCATGGGACCGTTGGAAGCAATTGTTATGACAAAGTGGTTGCCAAGGCAGTGATCTCATTCAGTTCCTGAAGGACGTGATCTCATCTCACTTCCATGGTGATGGAACTCTCTGAACTTGGGATACAGAAAGCCAGGCACCCAGAGCCAGTCTCAGTTCTAGTCCCAGTGGTCTCACTTTTTTGGATTTACAAAGGACAGAGTCAGTCTTTCTTGATACCTACTGATGTGAGGATGGCCAAATGCCAGGAAAGCTCGGAAGAGGGGCTCTTCCTGAGAAAGCAGATAGTGGCTCACTCCTGGCTTCTAACAACTTCACATTGTTGGCCAAGAAGACCAGATCTGAGACAGGTCAGGCCATTTCGGAGCATCATAGTATGGCCCATCAGTCAGAGCACACTCCGGAGAGTCACAGACCTATTTGGGGGAAGGAGGTGCCATTGCGGGTGTGGGTTTGTGGTTTTGTCTCATGTTCTGAGAATAGTTAGAAAAGGCGGTTTGTTTGGTTTGGAGTGAACAGTTTCTAGTAAGTCGTTTGACAATGCAAGTGTTTCTATGTCTGTGTATCCCACTGTGTCCGTACTTGTAGACATTAGAAAAGAGAATGCATCAATGGATGTGTCCTGTCTCATAGAAAGCTTCCCAGCATTCATCCAGCACAATTTATGAATTGAATGCGGCTTGCCTTATTGATGGGCGATACCTGCTACCTTCCTAAGTTGCTGTTTTCTTCCTGAATTATGGCCAATCTCCAGAATAGGCTCATGGTTTTGTGTCCAAGATATGTACTACCTCCAAGCTCTGTGACATGGCCATATACTGGATAGCTGAATGGAATGGCGAGCATCTCAGAAAACTCAGATATCAGTGTGACCAGTAAAGTCTCAGTGGAGAATCCCTGCTTTGGGCCATTTGCTTACCTATTGTTCTGTTGCCCTGAGAGTCAGGAAGGTCTTTGTCTCAGGCCAACCCTTTGTGAATCCTGAAGGAAAGATTTTTCAAATGGAAATGAATATGCTTTACCTTTGGCTCTTTCCTTAATTGATTTGGAAAGAGATGTGTGTGAATCAGCCTCTTGGCCCAGTGTGATTCTTTGACTTAGATTCTCAGTACCTGATGGATCTAAAGAAAGATCCCATGGGTGCATAAAATCCAAAATGGCATAAAGAGCAGTCATTGTTGATGAAGTATTTTGCCTTCCTCTGTAAGGTTCCTGAATTCCATCAAGTGAGAATAGGGATCTTTTGGGTCAAATGAGTTCTTCAAATCTATTCAGAGGCTATCCAATAGGTGCTTGAGTTTTCTCATCTTTCCAATTCACATAAAGAATCTGTACCCAACACTCAGTAGGACTCAAATTGGAGAAGCAGAGCAGTATTAAGGGCAGGCCTATTTGATCACTCCTGGTACACAGGAAGGGTGTACAGGCCACTGGGAATTTAGGCAAATGAGGGGCAACAGAGCTTATTTTGGACACTGTCTTGGGCTACGCTAATGCTATCAAATGTCAATCCTATTGTTGACTTCATATTTGTTTTATCCTAAGCTCATATATTCATCCTCAACCCTGTTGAAAATATCTAATCCCATCACTCACTTTATTCTTTTCCTGATTTCCTAATGTCTCTATTGATATCTGCTTTCCTACATATTTTGCCCTGTGCATCATTGTGACTGACTCTTCACTTGTGTTGACGTTTACATTGACTCTCTAACCAAAACCCTTTTGCTAAAGAACTTTTGTTCCAAATCCTATACTCACTTTTCTTCCTAAACTTACCGACTATCTTTCTAATCCAACTGACTATAACTTTTTGAATGGATGTTCTCTTCTACATTCAATGATCCAAGTACAGTTCAGGTTTCTATTCAACCGGGTGAGGGAGTAGATTCTGCAGTTTGGCAATTGGGGACAGCACATTCTGGCAACAAGATTAGCAAAGAGTTCTCAAGATTTCAACAGTGTTTCGTTAAGTGTACAGAAAAACAGGAAGTGACAAGTACATATTTTATTAACCTTTCATTCCCCACTTCTTTTTCTGGCTATTTTTAATCATAAAAGTGATCTTTGTGGGGTGTCACATTCTATGTCTGCTAGTGGGGTATTACCATAATTTTAATTTGTCCAATTTGAGCTTGGAGAAAAGAAATTACATGGTTGAGGAAACAGGGATTTATAGTTAGTAATAATATGAGGATTATTATTGGACCGGCCAGGGTTGATAAAAACGTAATTAACCAGGGGGACTGTGTAAAAGAAGACTCAAACTACCCTTTCTGTGCCTCTCTCTCTCTCGTTGTTGCTCTTCAAGGCATCTATTTAATTTACTCATAGATTTTTTTACAACTCCAGTATTGTCGACATAAAAACAACATTCTTCTCTCAATGAAGCACAAAGGCCCCCCTCTGTCATGAAAAGGAGGTCCAACCCTCGACTGTTCTGTAAAACAACTTCAGAGAGAGAGGTTAAAGATTCCTGCAAAGCTGTGATGGAGGTTTCTAAAATCTTTAAGTTTTGATCTATTGCTGCTTCTAATTGGGTCACTTGTTGTGTCCCATGGACCAGAGCAGTGGTTCTTGTGCCCAACCCTGCAGCAACTCCTATTCGTAATAGAATGGCTAAGGTGAGGGACATATGTTCCCAGCGGAACCGGGTTGTATGTCCCCCTCTTTGATCTTCAGATGAACCTGCGTCATGATAGAGCACTCTGGGAAACATCTGCACCATTTCACAATTAATCACATCTGTTGACCATTTCATGAAAACATAAACAATGTTTAAGTATATAGAATTATACTGTTGTAGGGACGGACAAGGCAAGGCACCTAAGATAGCACCAAAGACACGGAAACAGTCTTTTTTGGTTTCAACCAGATTCAGAGGGCATTGCTTCTGTTGTAATCAATTAATCCCCTGAAACCCAAGTTACGTAGTTTCAGAATTTTGTACCCAACACGTAAGGGAAGGGGCTCAGAAGTTCACAGTCTGCAGAAGTTCACAAAAAGCAGTTTTTGTTTCTGTTTTTTCCTCAGTTTGGGCAAGTTAACTTTTCAAGGACACCTGGGTGGGGGTGTCTTCCCTTTCTTTTTTTCCCCCTTCCAGCTGTTTCCATACAGCCCAGTTTGTAACTTCTTTATCTTAGAAATGTAGCCATCTCTGTGAAGCCCCAGCTCAAGGCCAGAGGCCTTTTTTTCAAATATTTTGTGAAAAACTAGTAAGGGTGTGTCTAGATCAGGAGTGCTGAATTTTTTAGCCAGTTGCCAAGGAGACCAGGGCAACACAAAAATAGGAAGTTTATCTACAGTGAACTCTTTTATCGGGATTCTTTTGCTGAAAGTCCTAAATCAGCCATGGTGAAGACTTCTGGAGAAGGTCAGTTAAGACTTTTCTGTGGGCCTGGTACAGAGGGGGACAATTTGGAAGGCAGGGATAAGAGCAGCTCTGTGGATCTGAGAATGAGGAAGGAGAGATGTAAAAGAATATTGGGAGAGGGCTTTGGGATCTTAATAGCAACAAAAACTTGAGCAATAGAACAGATAGAACAGAGGGGGAGACGGGAGTGAGATTCCAAAAAGCCTGTGAGGGACTTTAAATTCTTAGTAACCTGTTTTTAGTGATGACAAAGCAACATTAAAGGCCATTTTCATTACATCTTGTATTAGGGTCTGAGGATTCTTCTCAGCGGGTTTGAGCTTTGCATTAGGTGGTAAGAGGACTGTGTGGGACCCGGTGCGGGCACTGACAGGAGAGGAGAGGAGTGAGTGAATGGAGTGGTACCTCAGTACCTGCAACCTCAGCAAGGGAGCAATGGTCTGAGAACCAGTCGAGATTTGGGTTTTTGATCTAGATATTGGAGGGGAGAGATCAAGTTGCTGAGGTGGGAGTGACAGCAGAGAGTCTGGAGCACAAGGCTGAGGGTGAGCATCTATTGGAGAAGCATAGTTCAGGATGTGAGCAAAGGAGAGAGAAGGCCTCCACATAGCGGAATCTCCATTCACCCTTTTGAGCACTTGCAGAAGTTAAAAAGGTCACACAGAATTTGAGGATCTAGAGACCCCTCTGGGGGCCATCGGTTTTGGTTATCTAATTCGTAATATGGCCAATGCTGTGTACAGAATTTGATGAGGAGTTTGGGTTCCATCTGACAGTCCCTGTATGCTCACATCCCCATGACTTACAATAGAAGTCTGCTCTCCCCCCACCACAGCCGTGACTGTTTGTGGCTTTGATAGTCTGCCGGGCAAACATAGTAATCTAGGCTAGCCAACCTGCATCTGGCTCACGTGTCCCTACATCTATAATGTTTGTTTCCATTATCTATGGTACGGAAGGGATTTAATGGAATTTTAGTGGGATCCTGTTAATCAGGGATATCCCAATAGGAAAGACCTATAGCCAGCTGACCAATGACTGGGTGGAGAGATGGCCACCAGGTTCGTAAGGGGGCTGTATTCGAGATAGGCCATACTTCGTGTCCAGTAGGATTTGTGATCAGCCATCGCAGCTTAAGGGGCTGATTAGGGTTAAGACTACTGGTCGTCAAGGGGAGAATAAATATCTTCCAGGATCTTCTTTACAACCATTTGCAATGTTTCTTTTTTCTTCTTTTTTATTTCTTTTTTTGTGTGTGTGTGGGGAAGGCTTCAATACATCCTGAAAATGTATGTTCAAAGACTAGGAGTTATTTAAGTCCATACCTTACTGGCTTAATTTCAGTAAAGTCCACTTCCCAGAATTGTCCTCGTCTGGTTCCTCATAGGTGCTTTCCTGCAGGAAGCTTGGAAGTGTAAGCTTTAACCAATTAATGGACCTGACAGGCTTTTGTTACCCATTCAGTTATTTCCTTTTGCTGTGAGTAGGTTAGTGGAAAACTGTGTTCTTGATCCTTCACGAATGAATGCAGTTTCTTTGAACAAAGGTGAGTGAGTTGATGAACATTTGCTACTGACATAGTTAGAGCCATGATTATAGGAGTAGTTACTGAAGAATTAAAAAATTCCACTTGAGGGCCTTCAGGGTTAAAAGTTATTTTGGCCCAGAGCTTGGTGAGCAGAACTCTGCCCATCAATGGGGCCAGGCATTCTGGGATTACTAGGAAGGAGTGATGGATTTTTCCTTTTCCCTGGTCCATGGTCCTTGTAGTTGTCAAAGCCCGATATTTACTTCTGTTAGACTCTTGAATTAGAGACCTTTTATTCGGTAGAGGGCCCAATGGGCCTTACGGGCTGAGTATATTCACCCTGCATCTTCTTCAAAGTTTATTGTGTTCCCCTCCACTTCAAAAGTTACCTTGAGGTCAGGGAGAGGATCTGAGCCCGGACTTTCTTAGTATTCCTCCAGAGTCAGAATATCTGGCTGGCATGGCTGTCTCTTTCTAGGGCACTCTTTGGCCCAGTGTCCTTTTTCTTTAGAGTAGGCACATTGATCTCAGGCCAGGGGTGGCCTCTAGTGTGTGCCCAGGTATCCCTTCCTGTCTCTCTGTTTCTTAATTTCTGGCCTATTTGTTGTTGTGACCAGGACCTTAGTCAATGCCTTAGTCTGTCTTTTGTTTCTTTTATCCTCACTCAGCTCCCTTCTCTTCCTCAGTTTCTCTCTTAAAGTATACCTTCTCGGGTTCTCTGAATAAATCCCTCAAAGTCATATCTTGTAATCCATCTAAGCATTGTAACTTTCTTTTAATATCCAGGGCAGCTTTCCCAATAAAGGCCATTGTGACAGATGCCTTTTGATCCTCTGCCTGAGGATCGAAAGGAGTATGTCTCTTATATGCCTACATAATTATCTCTAAGAACATAGAGGGAGATTCATCAGGCCCTTAAATAATCTCTCTTACCTTGGCCAAATTAGTTGGTCACCTAGCGGCCACTAAGATACCCACTATTAGAGCCCGGCGATAAGTGGACAGATGCTCCCTACCTTCAAAGGTGTTGGGGTCCCAGTTGGGTTGTTTCAAGAGAAAGCCGGCTTTGAATATATTGGGAAGTTTTGTCGGTCACGCATTTGGTCCGAGGATACTTTTTTCTAGCATCCAGGAGGATTCTCTTTTGTTCCTCTGTCAAGAAGAGAGTCCCTAGGAGTTGTTGGCAGTCATCTCAAGTAGGTTGGTGTGAAAACATCAATGACTTCACCAGACCTGAGAGCCAGGTTGGGTCCTCGGTAAAAGGGGGATTGTTATTTTTCCATTTATATAGGTCTGAAGAGGAGAAGGCCAATACTGGTAGGCTTGCATTTTTTCCCTATGGCCATCGTCAATCATTGGTCCTTAGGGATGGAGGGAAGCAACACGGGAGTTCCAGGGTTTTCAATCATTTGCCACCGGCGAGTTCCTTTAGCAACTCCAGCTTCCTCCAGGGGAGGAGGGGCTGTGTGTGATGCAGGGGAGTTATCTGGAGGGCCCTGGGCTGGCTTAGCGTCCTCCAATTGCGGAGAGGCTGAGTCAGCAGCTGGAGAATCACTTAGAGGGTGTTGGGGGTTGTGGGACAAGGGTAGAAGATAAGGAGGGGGACGAGAGTCCAGTAGAGTCAAATCTTGTGACTCAGGGAGAACAGAGGGTGGAGGAGGAGGAGGAGCAGAGGGGTTGAGAGATCGTGGGGGAAGGAGTAGGAACGGGGACACAGCAAGGAAAGGCTTCACCCACGGAGGAGGAGATTTGCAGAGGTCCTGCCAAGTTAAGGTATATTCCTGTTTATCAGTATGGCTATGTGGCCCTGGCTGTAAGACAATATCTCTGTCTTTTTAAATTAGTGGGAAGTAGAAAGATCCTTCTAGGGGCCATCCGAATCCAAAGGTGGGCCATTCTGTGGCACACAGAGTCTGCCAGGTCCAGCGTTTTACTAAAAAAGAAACATTCTGAGCCCTTAAGCGGACTTTGGTCCATAGATCAAGGGTCAGGGACAGAGGCATTGAAGTGATCTGTCCCATAATGAAAGATACACAAACAGTAAAAGCAACGACACAGGACACAGACAAGAGAAAACAATAAAGACAGGCAATGGACGTAAAACACTGAGACCAAGACTGAGCAGGTGGCAAAACCCGATGGGCTGGCAATACCGAATCTGAAACAAAGTATCACTGAGTCGAGGAGACTATTATTCCTTGATTCCCGAGTCCTCTGTGGCGTCCCCCAGGGACTTGGCTTGTGGCTCTGTGACACGTCTGCCAGCCACCATCAAAGAGAGCTCACACACTTCATCGACAGCCATTTTGCCAAGCCCTAACCTGAAACCTGAAACCAGAAAGAGGTGCCTTACTTACCCTGAGAGTAGCCCATTGGGGTCTCTCGTTCACCACTGCTGGATTTCGGTGGAACCTCCATATATAAATATCGGAAGAGCATTGGGGGAAGAGACCACCAAGAGACTCTCTCATGCAAAAACAAAGGGTTTATTGGGGGTCCAGCATGCTGGGGCTCAGAGCTCATTTGAATAGAGCAGAGAACCCTGAGAACAGCTTAAGCAGAGCTTATATACTTTCCTTGAAGAGGGCAGGGAGGAAAGTTTATTGATGGGCCTGGGCGGGTGAGCAGTTTGCGTGCAACTGGGTGAGGGAGTACATTCTGAAGTTTGGCAGTTGGGGACAGCACATTCTGGGAAAAAGATTAGAAATCACTTCTCAAGATTTCAACAGTGTTTTATTAAGCATACAGTAAAACAGGAAGTGACAAGAATCTATTTTATTAACATTTCACTACCGACTATACTTTGCCAGATTTCCTAAAGTCTCTATTGATATCTGCATTCCTACATATTTTCCCCAGTTCATCATTGTGATTAATTCTTCACATGTGCTGACATTTACATTCACTCAATACCCGAAACCCTATAGCTAAAGAACTTTTGGTCCAAATCCTATACTCACTCTCCTTTATAAACATACCGACTATCTTCCTAATACTACTGACTATCCATTTTGACTGGAAGTTCTCTTTGAAAATCAATCATCCAAGTTACAAGGTCCTATGCTTAATACCCAATCAAAAGCCCAATGCCCTTCTGGGCTTCAAATCTTACCTAGATTTTTGTTTTCAGATTCATTTATTTTACCTATATATTCTTGAAAATATCGCAGGTTCCCAATACCATTATTCATCCAGCAGAATGATTTCTATTCCAAATCAAACCTGTTATTAACCCTAACCATACACTGTTCCCTCAATCTAACTTTAGAGAAGAGCAAGGACAGAGTTGGTCTTAAAATACAGGAATTTAGGGGATCTTCCAACTGCTGAGAAACTCAAAGGTCTATGCGCAAATGATCCCTAGAGAAGTTGTAGACACCTATGAAGGAACTGAGAGAGCAAAAGTCATCTTTCATTGCAAACAACCTGGTCAGCATGAAGGGATGTGTCTGAATCAGCCTCTCTCTTCTTTATGTAGAGAAGAAGAACCAAACGAGGCCTCTGTGGAGAGCTGTTCCTGGTTACCAATGTTTGATATACCATTCTAACTTGTGAAAGTGTCAAAGGAATTAGGGACAGCCTCCATTTCATGGGACCTTTGGAAGCAAATGTTAGGACAACGTGCTTGCCAAGGCATTGACCTCATTCAGTTCCTGAAGGAAGTGACCTCACCTCACATTCTTGGTGATGGAACTCTCTGAAATTGGGATACAGGCATCCAGGCACACAAATCTAGTCCCAGGCCCAGTCCCAGTGGTCTCACTTCTTTTGATTTACCAAAGACAGAGTCAGTCTTTCTTGGTATCTACTGATGTGAGGATGGCCAAATGCCAGGAAAGCTCTGAAGAGTGGCCTTTCCTGAGTAAGCAGGAAGTGGCTCACCGTTGTCTCCTGACAACTTCACAGAGTTGGCCAAGGAAACCAGATCTGAGACAGAACAGGCCATTTGATGGGAACATAGTACGGCCCACCAGTCAGAGGTCACACCCGATAGTCAGAGACCTACTTTGGGAAAGGAGGTGAATTTGTGGGTGTGAGTGTGTGTTTGTGATTTTGTCTCATGTTCTGAGAATAGGTAGGAAAGGCAGTTTGTTTGGTTTGGAGTGGACGATTTCTAACAAGTGATTTGACAAGGCGAGTGTTTTTATGTCTGTGTATCCCACTGTGTCCATGGTTGTAGACATTAGAAAAGAGAATGCAATGCATCAAAGGATGTGTCCAGGCTAGTAGAAAGCTTACCAGAATTCTTTCTGCCCAATGTATGAAAGGAATGCGGCTTGCCTTATGGATGGGTAACACCTGCTATCTTCCTAAGTTCCTGTTTTCTTCCTGAATTCTGGCCACTCTCCAGAATAGGCTCATGATTTTGTGACCAAGTTATGTACCACCTCCAAGCTCTGTGACATGGCCATGTACTGGATAGCTGAAGGGAATGGCGAGCGTCTCAGAAAATTCAGATATCAGTGTGACCAGGAAAGTCTCAGTGGAGAAACACTGCTTTGGGCCGTTTGCTAACCTAATGTTCTGTTGCCCTGAATGTCAGGAAGGTCTTTGCCTCATGCCACCCCTTTGTGAAGCCTGAAGAAAACAGTTTTCAAATGGAAATGAATATGGATCACCTGTGGCTCTTTGCTTAATTGCTTTGAAAAGGGATGTGTCTGAATCAGCCTCTTGGCCCTGTGTGAGGTTGTGGCTTAGATACTCAGCACGTGGTGGATGTAAAGAGAGATCCCATGTGTGCATCCAAAACCAAAATGGCCAAAAAGCAGTCCTTGTGGATGAAGTCTGTCCCCTTCCTCTTTAAAGTTCTTGAACTCCATCAAGTGAGAATAGGGATCCTTTGGGTCAAATGGGTTCTTCAAAGACCTGCAGAGGAGCTTGTGTTTTCTCATGACTGCAAATCACATAAAAATATATACCTGACACTCAGTTTTCCACAAATTGGAGAAGCATAGAAGTATTAACGTCTAGCATATTTGATCACTCCTGTTTCACATGAAGGGTGTCCAGACCACCCTGAATTTACGCCAATGAGGGGCAAGGGAGTTATTTTGGACACTCTCTTGGACTCCGCCACTCATGGAAACCTTCAGCCAGAGGTTGTGATTAGTGTCTATATGGAAGAAGATGAGGGCCATATGGGAGGGTTTTGGTTTTAATTTTGGTCATTTGTGTCCGGTTGGAAGACATGACTGGGACCACCTGGGCTTGAACTCTGGTGTGATTCCCCTTAGAGACTGAATTCAGAGAAGTATTGCCATGAATTTTGTTGGGATTTTAGGAGTCCACCCATGAGAATCACCCTTGGAAACTGAGATCTAGGCCCAGGGTGGCTTTCCACAGAGCCCTGGGTATCTCAGCCAGAAGATCACATGATTTAATTCTGAAAGACTTGTCAGCCATTGTTGAGAGTCACAACACCCATGGACGTCACATTGTAGACCTCAATAGGCCTGGCTTCATGTGACATTTTGGCCACTCTTTGGGAAGCCTTGCCTGTGAGAGTTCTACAGAGCATTCATTGAAATGAGCTTCCTCACCATTTAAAGGTTCCTGAATGAATTGAAACCCACAGTGCCTGCAACGTCATCCTTGAAAAATGCCTAGATAAATACCATGAAATTTTTGAAATTCCCATGACCAGGTGGCACTGGAGAAACTTTGGATGTCCTGTTGCTGATCGTAAATATGCAAGACAGTGCCTTGATTGAGTGGGTTTCATGAAAATGGTGTAGAACAGAGATGCCAATATGTTGGAACCTGCTGAGTAGTGGGCCTAGAGCAGTGGTAGGCAGGTGTGTGATAAAAAATTTGTGGTGGGGCCATGTGGATCTGCCATTGGATCCCAAATGGCTTGTGACTTACATGGTGAAGCCAGCAAACCCTTCCATGTAAAGGCTTCTGGTTATATGGAGATGTTTCCGGGCAATGTTTAGAATCAGGTTACTATGGACATGGGGCCAAGCTATGTGGGATAGAAACCTGGTTGGTGCATTCTCCTGCAGACCCTGACCAACCACACATGAAAGAATTGCCTCCAGAACTGTGTCCCAGTTGAACTTCTTTTATTTCATGAAGCAAATGCCAAAGTCCCAGTGCAGCAGCAAGAAACACCACGAAAAGTGGAGGATGACCAAATGGCTTCCCAGTCCACATGGGAATACCCTTAGCCCCCAGTGGCCACAGTTTACTTACAAAGAGAGAATTCAGCACTGCTGCCTCATGTTCATTGGAAAATAAGAAACCATGTCCTCCAGGTCACATAGATGCAGACACAGCTTTGATAGTCTCACTAAAAAGAAGCTAAAGCTCCTGACAACAACATATATTTCAAGTGCCCAAACTCAGAGGCAGTTTCTCAAGAAGTATTTAGGCCAGCAGAGCTCCATGTTTATGGAGTGTTTACCCTGTCCCATACTAGGGAAACTCCTCTACCACTTCCAAGGTTGTAAACTCCTGAGCATATTATTCACAGATTTTATTACTCTTCTCCTCTAATTGTGTCTTACTTTGGGCGAAAAAAATATCAAGGAATTGTTCTGGATGAGAGTGGGAAGATTTTGTTTAGCACATATTTGCATACACATTGGATTCATTTTTCTATTTTACATTTGAAATACTGAATCCCTGACACTAACACATGCTCTGCTAGATTCTGAATACTAATCCTAATATGATGGAGAAAAATAACGGAAACAGAATAGAAATACAAGCAGTTCAGAGGAGGCATGTTGTATACTTGGACTTGCCTTTTGCATTATATAGGGTAGGAGTTATAAATCTAGTCAATTTTTTGTTGAAATAGTTTTCCATGTGCTTTTAAAGTTAACAAATATGTGAATTCCTGTCTCCCTTTCTCTGTATTCTATTCAGCACATGTATTTTTATATGCACATATAGAATCCTACCTGGTATCACACGTACATTCTTGTGAGTTACATGACTTGGTAGATACAAAGTGTGAGAAGAGATCACTCCTCTTAAACGCTGTTTGACCTGAAAATTCAACCTATGGGTGAGCTTCCTAGTTGAAAAAAGTTATACATAAATCCATATCCAGTAAAATGAATATTTTTGGATCTGTGGATGATACATATTTCACGGTGTAATTTGATTGGCATATATATTGCTAATTTTTAACATCTGTGTGTGGATATATATATATATATATATATATATATATATATATATATATATTCTCTCCAGATATTTCAAAATATTTAATATATGTGTCTTATTATACACTCCCTAAATTCATTCATGATTATGTATATGGATTTATAATCAACTTTTCACAAGATTATTCTCAGAAATATTCATTCACCTGATATACGTATTTTTTTCCTAGTATTGAAAACTAACTTCAGTGAATGGTGCATATAAATCCGAATATTTCTACAGTAACTGATCCATTTTCACATCAATGCAAGTAGATTCCTATGGGACATGATAAGTATTTTGAAGTTCATTTTTATTCAAAACTAGTACATTACTATTTCTTCAGTTTATGCACATTATTGGATATATATTTCATCCACAAGTTCACAAATTTATAGGCATTTATTTCACTTTCATTCACTTTCTGCTTCAGAAAACACGTGTTCCTCCATGTTTCAAACTGGTCTTTTCATGAGACTTCTTTCCAAACACATTATTTTTGATTTCCATAATCACTTTTGAAGCAAAACTCACACACTCTTCATGATAAACCATAACCCTAGGATTACAATTAGACGTATAACTAGTTGTTATGAATGATTATATATCAATATATGATTTCTTATGTATTTTCAGGTATCAATTCAATACATTATTTAAAGTGGAACCAGTTATATTATTTATTAACTGTATTGTCTATTCATGCATTATCTCTATATTCATAGTCACAGGGTACACCTATTTTTACCCTCAATACTAATTTATACGTTTTCAAAATATTCCTCAAAAAATGGTGGAAGAAATACTCATGTCACCTGATCTATATATACATTTTATCACAGTAATATTCTGGACAAAAAAATCAAAGGTCACCCTTAAGGTTGTACCAAAGCCTAAATGGAAAGTGAGCATGGATTACTAAAACCTTCCATGTCCAGGTGGCCTAATGTTCTCAAATGTCAATCTTATTGGTGACTACATTTTTGTTTCTTCCTAAGATTATATATTCAACCTCAAGCCTGTTGAAAATGTCTAATCCTATCACTCACTTTATACTTTGCCTGATTTAGTAATGTCTCTATTTATATCTATTTTCCTACATATTTTCCCCTGTTCATCATTGTGACTGACTCTTCACTTGTGCTGACATTTACATTCACTGTCTACCTGAAACCCTATTGCTTAAGAACTTTTGGTCTAAATCCTATTCTCACTCTTCTTTGTAAACCTACTGACTATTTTTCTAATCCTACCCACAATCCCTTTTTGAGTGGGTGTTCTATTCGACATTCAATCATCCAAGGTACAAGCTCCTATGCCATTGTATATAGATTTATCTGAGACATTTTTGCAGAAAATAATTCAAAGCTAAGTGTACCAATTAAGGGCCCAATGCCCTTCTGGACTTCATATCTTCCCTAGATTTCTGTTTTTATACTTATATTTCACCTATATATTCTTGTAAATATCATAGTTTCCCAATACCATTATTCGTCATGCAGAAGGATTCCTAACCCCAAATTGAACATGTTACTAACCCAAACCATACACTGTTCTCTCAATCGAACTTTACAGAACAGCAGGGACAGGGTTGCTCTTAAAATACAGGAATGTAGGGCATGTTCCACCTGTTGAGAACATCAAAGGTCCATGCAGAAATGATCCCTTGAGAAGATGTAGGCAGCTACGAAAGACCTGAGAGAGAAAAGTCATCTTCTATGGCAAACAACCTTGTCAGCATGAAGGGATGTGTATGAATCAGCCTCTCTCTTCTTAATGTAGAGAAGATGGACCAAAACAGTCCTAGGTGGAGAGCTGTTCCCGGGTGCCCATGGTTTATATACCATTCTAACTTGTGAAAGTGTCACAGGAAGTAGGGGCAGCCTCCATCTCATGGGACTCTTGAAAGCAACTGTTAGGACAAAGTGGTTGTCAAGGCAATGACCTCATTCAGTTCCTGAAGAAGTGATCTACCTCACTTCCTTGGTGATGGAACTCTCTTAACTTGGGATCCAGGAAGCCAGGCACCCGGAGCCAGTCCAGTCCCAGACCCAGTAGGCTCACTTGTTTGAATTTACCAAGGAGAGTGTCAGTCTTTCTTGGTACCAACATATGTGAGGATGGCCAAATACCAGGAGAGCTCTGAATAGGGGCCTTTCCTGAGAAAGTAGGTAGTGGTTCACTGCAGGCTCCTGACAACTTCACAGAGTTGGCCAAGGAGACCAGATCTGAGATAGGACAGGCCATTTTGGGGGAACATAGTATGGCCCACCACTCAGAGGAAACTCCGGATAGTCACAGAGTTACATGGGGGAAGGAGGTGTCTTTGTGGGGTGGGTGTGATTTTGTGGTTTTGTCTCATGATCTGAGAATAGGTAGGAAAGACGGTTTGTTTGATTTGGAGTGGTCTTCTTCTAGTAAGTCGTTGGACAAGGCAAGTGTTTCTATTTCTGTGTATCCCACTGTGTCCGTGGTTGTAGACATTAGAAAATAGAATGCAACAATTCATATGTCCTGTATAGTAGAAAGATTCCCGGCATTCATCCTGCCCAATTTATGAATGGACTGCAGCTTGCTTATCCATGGGCAACACCTGCTACCTTCCTAAGTTCCTGTTTCTTCCAGAATTCTCACCACTCTCCAGAATAGTCTCATGGTTTTGTGTCCAAAATATGTACCACCTCCAAGCTCTGTGACATTGCCATGTCCTGGATAGCTGAAGGGAATGGCGAGCATCTCAGAAAACTCAGATATCAGTGTGACCAAGAAAGTCTCAGTGGAGAAACCATGCTTTCGGCCTTTTGCTTATCAATTGTTCTGTTTCCCTGAATGTCAGGAAGGTCTTTGCCTCAGGCCACCCCTTTGTGAAGCCTGAAGAAAACAGTTTTCAAATGGAAATGAATAGGCATCACCTGTGGCTCTTTGCTTAATTGCTTTGGAAAGGGATGTGTCTGAATCAGCCTCTTGGCCCTGTGTGAGGTTGTGGCTTAGATTCTCAGCACCTGATGGATGTAAAGAGAGATCCCATGTGTGCATCCAAAACCAAAATGGCCAAAAGAGCAATTATTGTGAATGAAGTCTCTCGCATTCATTTGTAAGGTTCCTGACCACCATCAAGTGAGAATACGGATCCTTTGGTTCAAATGAGTTATGCACAGCCCTGCAGAGGCTAACCCATAGGTTTTTGGGTTTTCTCATGGCTCCAAATCATATAAAGAATCTATACCTGACAGTCAGTAGGCCTCAAATTGGAGATGCAGAGCAGTATTAACAGCTGGCCTATCTGATCACTCCTGGTTCACCGGATGGGTGTCCAGGCCACCTTGACTTTAGGCAAATGAGGGGCAAGGGAGCTTATTTTTGACACTGTCTTGGGCTGCACCCCTCATGAAAAACTCCAACCAGAGGTTATGATAAGTGTCTATATGGAAGAAGATGAGGGCCATGTGGGAGTGTTTGGTTTTAATTGTGGTCATTTGTTTGGCGGTTGGAAGAGATAACTGGATCCACCTGGGCTTGAATTCTGGCATGATTCCTCTTAGAGACTGAGTTCTGGAATTTACCTCAAAGAAGTATTGCCATGAAATGTGTTGGGATTTTAGGAGGCCACGCATGAGATGCGCCCTTGAAAACTGAGATCGAGGGCCAGGGTGTCTTTCCACAGTGCAGTGAGAATCTCAGCCAGGATATCACATGATTTTATTTTGAAAGACTTGGCAGCCATAATTGAGAGTCTAAACACAAATGGAACTCATATTGTAGACCTCAATGATCCTGGCTTCATGTGACCTTTTGGCCACTTTTTGGGAAGCCTTGCCTGTGAGATTTCTCCAGAGATTTCATTTAAATGAGCTTCCTCACCACATAATGGTTCCTGCATTAATTGAAACGCACAGTGACTCCAACTTCATCCTTCAAAAATGGTTAAATAAATACTATCAAATTTCTGAAATTCCCATTACCAGGTGGCACTGGAGAACCTTTGGATATCCTGTTGCTGAACATGAGTGAAATAATTCCCCATGCAATGACACTTCACCGGGAGAATTCCAAATTTATTGCTAAAAGCTGTGTGCTTATATAGAACTAAGGGGGAGATGGTATGGCTTACATAAATGGCAGCAACCCGTTTATTGACAAGTTCTTTCAATTATCAGCTCCAGAGCCCAGGAATTAGTTCTCATTGGGGCTAAGGTTCCCCACAAGCGAGATTTGAAATTGGCGCTGGCGGGAGAGTTCACAAGGGCGGGAACTTTTTGCGCCACTGCAGAAATGAAGAAGGTAGGAAGAAGAAGTCCTTAGGCGCCATGTTGGGGTTTTTCTCTGGGGTATGGCTGCCATTTATTCTTTTCCCAACATTCCACCCTTTTTGTTTTCTTAGGAAGTGGGGTGTCTTTTGTCAGATCTGGCTGCTTCCTGCTGTGTGGGGGTGGTGTGGGGCCTAGAAAGAGAAGTGGAGGAATGCTCAGGGGGCAGGTATGGGGATATCATGGCAGCCAGAAATAAAACCCAGTGGCTATAGACAGCTATTTTCATAGGGGTGAAGTCAATGAATGTTCCCTGAAGCCAAAGATGTCGATGGCATGGAACCAGTCCTGGATGGAAGAGATTGTTGGTATCAGCCACTGGTCCTGTAACAGAGACTCAAGGAAATACTGGAAGCGTTGCCTGGACATGGTGTCGCCAGCGCCTGAAGAAGATCAGAGCGAATAAAAACAGAATGAAGATAAAAATTAAAGCAAATGTCAATTTTTGGCAGAAGTTCCATGTGGGGGGACTGACATAGAAGAGGCCAAGAACCATGAGAAAGCTTAGAAGGTGGTAAAGACTATGAATCCAGGATGGCAGATTAAGAGGTTCTCCGAGCTCGTTGTCTCCCGCTGTCTAATACCCGTTGCATTCCATCGTGCCTGGTAGTGAGCTTCATCACTGAGTGAACTGTTCTCTTGGAGATGTTGGGGATTCATCGGTCATCAGAGGCTGGTAGTGACTAAGCAAAAGCTGGTTGAAAGTTTGATTAGGAATTTTATGCAGTTGGGTTTGAAGGCACTTCATTATGCAGGGCAAGAGAGCACAAAAAAGGAGCATCCAAATAAGGGGATCCAAGATATGTAGTAAGTACATGGCAAGATAGGATTGAAAGAACCCCGTTATGGGAATGGAGGAGGTAGGTTTGAGCAATTGGGTCGATAATTCCTGCAATTTAACAACATTTTTTTTATTAGCCCAGATTCATTAACATAATAGCAAAATTCCTCTCTGAGGAATAGGCATGTAACCCCTTTTTCTGCAGTGAGAAGATCAATTGCCCTTTGGTTCTGTAAAGCCACTTGTGCCAATGAAGTAACCTGCCGCTGCAAGGAACCCAGAGACTCAGCCATGGTATTGAGTGTTTCCTGCAGTTTTTGTTGAAGGTCATTGGATCCCATAGAGCATGACCTATAGCTCCACCAGAGAGTCCGAGACCTGTCACTGAGGTTGTTAAAATGAGGCCTACCAGAACCGGCAGAAAGACTACCCTACGGGTGCGGGAAGGTAGGGCCAACTGTCAGAATTCGGTGGGAGTATACAAAGATAGCTGAGGAACTACAGTAACCAAGAAACAGGCGCCAGAGACATTGATGGTTGAGGTACTTAAAGAACCATTACACCAGAGGAAATGTCCAGGTTGCATAAACACAGGGCTCTATGGGGTGCTGTAGCTCAAGGAACAAATGGGTAAAGGATTCATTATTGGCAGGTGGAAACAGATGAAAGGAAATAAAGTATTGGTGGAATAACTTTCCCACAGTGGGATACGTGTCACATGTAGGGGTTGTCCTTTTTAGAGAAATTGTAGGGTTTTGTTGGAATATTTCCTGCCGCTAATGGGACTGCTGCTAGAAGTGGACGACTAAGTGAAGCACAGAGAAAGCACTGAGAAGTAGGCACAGAAAGAGGGGTGGAGTTTAATAATCAAAAAGTTTGGTGTAGCAAATTGAGCCATGTGGGAGGGGGACCTGAGAGGGTTGAAGGCTCTGAATCCTCTTTGGATGAGCTATGGATATGATCTCAAAGTTTTGATTCTGAGTCGTTAATGTGTTCGACTACCTGGATGGTTGCCTTAGGTTGCGTAATCAGGGTGCGGCCAATAGTCATCCACCCTGTGGGTCTGACTGAGGTTGTCCGAGCATAGACAGCAAACTCAACATAGCCCCATCGTTTGGCCTTGGGGTCAGGTTTATCTAAAGTATACCATCCATTGTTACTGGATGAAGAGCCTTTATGCCACTTTATGTAACTAGAAGTCCACCCTTCAGGGTAACCAAATGAGTGGTAAGAATAGCTACCACGTTCATCATGGAACATGCATGACCAATAGGGGCACCCATTATATATCTCAGGCCACCAATGACAATAGTCTTTTGTTTGATCAAAAAGGAAGCAAATGAAAGGCCAGTTCCAGCTACCAGGGACGAAGGTCCTTGGAGGTGACAATTTTAGGGAAATAGAGGTGCAGTTGTGGATGAAGCAAGTAGTTGCATCCACTGCGCAGACCTTCTGCATGCCATGTTCTGAGTATCGTTCCCGAAAAGTGAATAAATGCATGGTAGGTGAGGAGGGTAAAGACCAGTCCTGACAGAGCACAGAAAATAAGCAGAGCACAAAAAACAAGCAGTTAGAGAAGACTAGGGTGTTGGGAGAGCTCATTGTGCCTTCTTTAAGAGGAATTGGGCTGCAAGGAAAACCGTGTGAGCCACAACTAAAATGGGTGAGATGGGTGTGGAGAGCAGGAGTAAAGGGGAGGTTCAGTAGGTGATTCTTGGAGTTCCTCTGGGGTGGCCCTGTCTTCAGCAGGTGGGGCCTCCTGGTGATGTGGCTTCAACCTAGACATGTGAATCCAGGGAGTGAGACAGTTGTCTGGTAAGGAGAGTTTGGCGGCGGTAAGGGTAAAGAGAATGACAGGATAGGGGCCTTCCCATTTTGCGGCAAGAGTCCATTTTTCCTCTGGGGTATTATAATAGACTAGACTAACAGGTGTTAAGGGAGGAGTGTGTGGAGAGGAGACTGGGTCTGGAAGAAGCATCTGTGGATGATATATATTTACTGATGAATTTCGATTGGCATTTATATTGGTACTTTTTAATGACTGTGAGTGTTGTGTGTGTGTGTGTGTGTGTGTGTGTGTGTGTGTGTAGATATAGATATAGATATACTCTCCAAAGTTTTCCAAATATGAAATATATGTGTCTAGTATACACTCTCTAAATTCATTCAGGTTCATGTATGTGGATTTATAATCAACTTTTCACAAGATTATAATCAGAAATATTCATCCACCTGAAATACATATTTGTTTCCTAGTACTGACTACTAACTTCAGTGAAGGGTGCATACAAATCCTAATTATTCCACAGTATCTGACCCAGTCTAACATCAATGCAAGTAGACTCCTATGGGACATGATATGTAATTTGTCATTCATTTGTATTCGACACTGGTGCATTATGGTTTCTTCAGTTTTTGCACATCATAGGATATACATTTCATCCACAAGTTCACAAATTAATAGGCATTTGTTTCAACATTAATCACTTCTTTCTTCAGAACACATGTATTGTCAGGGTTTCTTGACTGGTCTTTTCATGAGACTTCTTTCCAAACACATTATTTTGAATTTCCATAATCATTTTGAAGCAAAACTCACACACTCTTCATGATAAACCAAAACACTAATATTTCCATTAGATATATAACTGGTTGGAATGAATTATTATATATCAATATACAATTTCCTTTTATTTTTCAGATATCAGTTCAATTCATTATTTAAAGTTCAAAAAAGTTATATTATTTATTCAAGTATGGTCTATTCGTGGTTTTTCTCTATGTTCATAGAAACAGGGTACACCTATTTGTACCCCCGATTCTCATTTGACATCTTCAATATATTGCTCCCAGAAATGGTGAAAGAAATACTCATGTCACCTCATTATCACAGTAATATTCTGGACAAAAAGTGGAAAGGTCACACTTATGATTGTACCAAAGCCTAAATGGAAAGTGAACATGGATTTCTAAAAACATCCATGTACAGGTTGCCTAATGCTGTCAATTGTCACTCCTATTGGTGACTACATATTTGTTTTTTCCTAATTTATATATTGAAACTCAACCCTGTTGAAAATGTCTAATTCTATCCCTCACTTTATACTTTGCCTGATTTCGTAATGTTTCCATTGATATCTGCTTTTCTACATATTTTCCCCAGTTCAACAAAGTGTCTGACTCTTCATATGTGCTGACATTTACATTCACTCTATAACCAAAAGTCTATTGCTAAAGTACTTTTGGTCCAAATCCTATACTCACTCGTCTTCCTAAACCTACCGACTATCTTCCTAATCCTACTGAATATCCCTTTTTGACTGGATGTTCTCTTCTAAATTCAATCATCCAATGTACAAGGTCCTATGCCATTGTATATCAAATTATCTGAGACATCTTTGCAGAACATAATTCAAAGCTAAGTATCCCAATCAAGGGCAAATCCCTTCTGGGCTTCAAAGCATACCTAGATTTCTTTTTTCATACTTATATTTCACCTCTATATTCTTGTAAATATTGCAGGTTCCCAATCCCATTATTCATCGCACAGAATCTTTCGTCACCAAATCAAACCTGTTTTTAACCCCAAGTATACACTGTTCCCTCAATCATTTTACAGAAGAGCAGGGACAGAGGGGTTCTTACAATACAGGAAAGTTGGGGATCTTCCACCAGATGAGAACCTCAAATGTCCATGCACAAATGATACCTGGAGAAGTTGTAGGCGGGTATGAAGCTCCTGAGAGACCAAAAGCCATCTTCCATGGCAAACAACCTGGTCAGGATGAAGGGATGTGTCTGAATCTGCCTATCTCTTCTTATTGTAGACAAGGTGGAACAATCCAGGCCTGAGTGGAGAGCTGTTCCCGGGTGCCAATGGTTGATATACATTCTACCTTATGAAAGTGTCACAGGAAGTAGGGGAAACCTCCATCTTATGTAACCCTTGGAAGCAACTGTTAGGACAAAGTGGTTGCCAAGGCAGTGACCTCATTCAGTTCCAAAGAATGTGACATACCTCATTTCCTTGGTGATGGAACTCTCTGAACTTGGTATCCAAGAAGCCAGGCACCCAGAGGCAGTCCCAGTCCCAGGCCCAGTGGGCTCACTTGTTTGGATTTACCAAGGACAGAGTCAGTTTTCTTGGTACCTAATGATGTGAGGATGGCCAAATGCCAGGAGAGCTCTGAAGATGGACCTTTCCTGAGAAAACAGGTAGTGGCTAAGCACTTTTTCCTGACATCTTCACAGAGTTGGTGAGGAAACAAGATCTGAGAGAAGACAGGCCATTTCGGGGGAACATAGTATGGCCCACCAGTAAGAGGACACTCCGGATAGTCACAGACCTACTTGGGGGAAGGAGGTGCCTTTGTGGGAGTGGGTGTGGGTTTGTTGTTTTGTCTCATGTTCTGAGAATAGATCGAAAAGGCGGTTTGTTTGGTTTGGAGCAGACAGTTTCTAGTAAGTCATTTGACAAGGCGAGTGTTTCTGTTTATGTGTATCCCACTGTGTCCGTTGTTGTAGACATTAGAAAAGAGAATGCATTAATGGATGTGTCCTGTCTAGTATAAATCTTCCCTATAATTCATCCTGCCCAATATATGAATGGACTGCAGCTTGTCTTATCGATGTGCAACACCTGCTATCTTTCTAAGTTGTTGTTTTCTTCCTGAATTCTGGCCACTCTCCAGAATGGGCTCAGGGATTTGTGTCCAAAATATGTACCACCTCCAAGCTCTGTGACATGGCCATGTAAAGGATAGTTGAAGAGAATGGCGAGCATCTCAGAAAACTCAGATATCAGTGTGACCAGGAAAGTCTTAGTGCAGAAACACTGCTTTGGGCTATTTGCTTACTTATTGTTGTGTTGCACTGAATGTCAGGAAGGTCTTTGCCTCAGGCAACCCCTTTGTGAAGCCTGAAGAAAACAGTTTTCAAATGGAAATTAATGGGCCTCACCTGTGGTTCTTTGCTTAATTGCTTTGGAAAGGGATGTGTCTTTATCAGCCTCTTGGTCTGTGTGTGGCTGTGACTTAGATTCTCAGCACCTGATGGATCTTAAGAATGATCCCATGTGAGCTTCCAAAACCAAAATGGCAAAAAATATCATTCATTGTGGATGAAGACTCTTGCCTTCCTCTGTTAGGTTCCTGCACTCCAACAAATGAGAATAGGGATTCTGTGAGTCAAATGAGTTCTTCAAAGCCCTGCAGAGGTGCTTGTGTTTTCGCATGACTCTAAATCACCTAAAGAATCGATACCTAAAATCAGTAGCCCTCAAATTGGAGAAACATAGAAGTATTAACGGCAGGCTTATTTGTTCACTCCTGGTTCACAGCAACGGTGTCCAGGCTACCCTGACTTTAGGCCTATGAGGGGCAAACGAGCTGATTTTGGACACTGTCTTGGGCTGCACCCCTCATGGAAACCTCCAGCCAGATGTTAAGATGATTGACTATATGGAATAAGGTGAGGGCCATGTGGGAGTGTTTTGGTTTTAATGTTGGTCATTTGTGTGGCATTGGAAAAAATGACTGGTTCCACGTGGGCTTGAACTCTGGTGTGATTCCCCTTAAACACTGGGTTTTGGAACTGAACTCAGAGAAGCATTGCTATGAATTTTGTTGGGATTTTAAGAGGCCACGCATGAAAGTCGCTCTTGGAAACTGAGACCTAGGCCCCGGGTAGATTTCCACAGAGGCCTGGGAATCTCAGCAAGGACATCACATGATTTTTTCTTAAAGAAATGGCATCCATAGTTGAGAGTCAAAACACACATGCACCTCACATTGTAGACCTCAATGGGCCTCGCCTAATGTGACCTTTTGTCCATTCTTTGGGAAGCCTTGCCTGTGAGATTTCTCCAGAGATTTCATTGAAATGAGCTTCCTCACCATTTATTGTTTGCTGAATGAATTGAAACCCACAGTGCCTCCAACTTCATGCTTGAAAAATGGCTAGATAAATACCATGAAATTTTTGAAATTCCTATGACCAGGTGGCACTGGAGAAACATTGGATGTCCTATTGCTGATCATGAGTATTCCAGACAGTGCCTTGATTTACTGAGTTTCATGAAAATGGTGTAGAACAGAGATGCCAGTAAGTTGGAGCCTGCTGAGTAGTGGGTCTAGAGCAGTGGTGGGGAGGTGTTTGATAAAACATCCGTGGTAGGGCCATGTGGATCTACCATTGGATTCCAAATGGCTTGTAACTGACATGGTGCCTCCAGCAGACACTTATATGTAAAGGCATCTTGTTATATGGAGAGTTTTAAGAGGAAAATGAAGAATCAGGTTGATATGGACAAGGGGGCAATGGGGCAAGCTGTGAGAGATAGAAGCCTAGTTGGTGCATTCTCTTGCAGACCCTGACCCACCACACGTGACAGAACTCCCTCCAGCACTCTGTCCCAGTTTAGCTGCTAGTATTTCGTGAAACAAATACCAAACTCACAGTGCAGCAGCCTAAACACCACAAAAAGTGGAGGAGGACCAATTGGCTTCACAGTCCACGCGGGGAGATGGGGAGACACTTAGTCTCTAGTGACCTTAATTTACCTAAAAAGAGAGGATTCAGCACTGCTTCCTCTTGTTCATTGGAAAATAAGAAACCATGTCCTCCAGGTCACATAATGCAGACCCAGCTTTGATGGTCTCACTACAAAGGAAGCCAAATCTCATGAAAACAACATATATTTCAAGTGCGGAAGCTCAGAGGCAGTTTCTCAAAAAGTTTTTAGGGCAGCAGAGCTTCATGTTTGTGGAGTGTTTACCCTGTCCCTTACTTTTGGAAACTCCTCTACCACCTCCAAGGTTGTGAACTCCTGAGCATTTTCCATTCCAGATATGTATTCACTGATTTTGTAACTCTTCTCCTCTAATTGTGTCTTACTTGGGGTGAAGGTAATGTCAAGGCATTGTTCTGGATGAGAGCGTGAGGATATTTGTGCAGCATATATTTACATACACATTGGATTCATTTTCCAATTTTCCATTTGAAGTACTGAATCCCGGACACTAAAACTTACCTAGTAGACTCAGACTATTCATCCTAATATAATGGGGAAATTTAACCCAACACAATAGAAATACAAGCACTTCAGAGGAGACATGTTGTATAGTTGAACTTGACATTTGCATTATATAAGGTAGGAGTTATAAATCTCGTCAAATTTTAATTGAAATATTCTCCATGTGTTTTTAAGCTTAACAAATATATGAATTCTTATTTCCCTTTTCTGTAGCCTATTCACACATGTATATTTATATGCATATATAGAATCCTACCAGGTATCACACATACATTTTTGTGAGGTGGCTGTCTTGGCAGATACAAATTGTGAGAAGTGTTCACTCCTCCTAAATGCTGTTGGAAATGAAAATTCAACCTATAGGAGAACGTCCTAGTAGAACAAAATTATGCATAAACTCATGTTCAGTAAAATAAAAATTTTTGCATCTGTGGATGATATATATTTACTGATGAATTTCGATTGGCATTTATATTGGTACTTTTTAATGTCTGTGAATGTTGTGTGTGTGTGTGTGTGTCTGTGTGTGTGTGTGTGTGTCTCTGTGTGTGTATGTCTGTGTGTGTGTATAGACATAGATATATATATACTCTCCAAATTTTTCAAAATATGAAAAAATGTGTCTAATATATACTCTCTAAATTCATTCATGTACATGTATGTGGATTTATAATCAACTTTTCACAAGATTATAATCAGAAATATTCATCCACCTGAAATACATATTTGTTTCATAGTACTGAAACCTAACTTCAGTGAATGGTGCATACAAATCCTAATTACTCTACAGTAACTGACCCAGTCTAACATCAATGCAAGAAGACTCCTATGGGACATGATATGTAATTTGTCATTCATTTGTATTCGACACTGGTACATTATTGTTTTTTCAGTTTTTGCACATCATAGGATATACATTGCATCCACAAGTTCACAAATTAATAGGCATTTGTTTCAACTTTAATGACTTCTTGCTTCAGAACACATGTATTGTCAGGGTTTCTTGACTGGTCCTTTCATCAGACTTCTTTCCAAACACATAATTTTGAATTTCCATAATCATTTTGAAGCAAAACTCACACACTCTTCATGATAAACCAAAACACTAATATTTCCAATAGATATATAACTGGTTGGAATGAATGATTGTATATCAATATACGATTTCCTTTAATTTTTCAGATATCAGTTCAATTCATTATTTAAAGTTGAAAAAATTATATTATTTATTCACAGTATGGTCTCTTCATGCTTTTTCTCTATGTTCATAGAAACAGGGTACACCTCTTTGTACCCCGATTCTAATATTACATCTTCAATATATTGCTCCCAGAAATGGTGAAAGAAATACTCATGTCACCTCATTATCACAGTAATATTCTGGACAAAAAATGGAAAGGTCACACTTATGATTGTACCAAAGCCTAAATGGAAAGTGAACATGGATTTCTAAAAACATCCATATCCAGGTTGCCTAATGCTGTCAATTGTCAATCCTATTGGTGACTACATATTTGTTTTTTCCTATTTATATATTCAAACTCAACACTGTTGAAAATGTCTAATTCTATCCCTCACTTTATACTTTGCCTGATTTCGTAATGTTTCTATTGATATCTGCTTTTCTACATATTTTCCCCAGTTCAACATAGTGACTGACTCTTCATATGTGCTGACATTTACATTCACTCTATAACCAAAAGTCTATTGCTAAAGAACTTTTGGTCCAAATCCTGTACTCACTCTTCTTCCTAAACCTACCGACTATCTTCCTAATCCTACTGAATATCCCTTTTTGACCTGATGTTCTCTTCTAAATTCTATCATCCAATGTACAACGTCCTATGCCAGTGTAATTCGAATTATCTGAGACATCTTTGCAGAACATAATTAAAAGCTAAGTATCCCAATCAAGGGCAAAACCCTTCTGGGCTTCAAAGCATACCTAGATTTCTGTTTTCATACTTATATTTCACCTCTATATTCTTGTAAATATTGCAGGTTCCCAATGCCATTATTCATCGCACAGAATCATTCGTCACCAAATCAAACCTGTTTTTAACCCCAAGTATACACTGTTCCCTCAATCATTTTACAGAAGAGCAGGGACAGAGGGGTTCTTACAATACAGGAAAGTTGGGGATATTCCACCAGATGAGAACCTCAAATGTCCATGCACAAATGATACCTGGAGAAGTTGTAGGCAGGTATGAAGCACTTGAGAGAGCAAAAGTCATCTTCCATGGCAAACAACCTGGTCAGGATGAAGGGATGTGTCTGAATCTGCCTCTCTCTTCTTACTGTAGACAAGGTGGAACAATCCAGGCCTGAGTGGAGAGCTGTTCCAGGGTGCCAATGGTTGATATACATTCTACCTTATGAAAGTGCCACAGGAAGTAGGGGAAACCTCCATCTTATGTAACCCTTGGAAGCAACTGTTAGGACAAAGTGGTTGCCAAGGCAGTGACCTCATTCAGTTCCAAAGAATGTGACATACCTCATTTCCTTGGTGATGGAACTCTCTGAACTTGGTATCCAAGAAGCCAGGCACCCAGAGGCAGTCCCAGTCCCAGGCCCAGTGGGCTCACTTGTTTGGATTTACCAAGGACAGAGTCAGTTTTCTTGGTACCTAATGATGTGAGGATGGCCAAATGCAAGGAGAGCTATGAATATGGACCTTTCCTGAGAAAACAGGTAGTGGCTAACCACTTTTTCCTGACATCTTCACAGAGTTGGTCAAGGAAACATGATCTGAGAGAAGACAGGCCATGTCGAGGGAACATAGTATGGCCCACCAGTCAGAGGATACTTCGGATAGTCAAAGACCTACTTGGGGGCAGGAGGTGCCTTTGTGGGAGTGGGTGTGGGTTTGTTGTTTTGTCTCATGTTCTGAGAATAGATAGGAAAGGCGTTTTGTTTGGTTTGGAGTGGACAGTTTCTAGTAAGTCATTTGACACGGCGAGTGTTTCTGTTTCTGTGTATCCCACTGTGTCCGTTGTTGTAGACATTAGAAAAGAGAATGCA
Organism: Callospermophilus lateralis; assembly: GCF_048772815.1. Taxonomy (NCBI): domain Eukaryota; kingdom Metazoa; phylum Chordata; class Mammalia; order Rodentia; family Sciuridae; genus Callospermophilus; species Callospermophilus lateralis. The sequence continues at coordinate 234,716 of NW_027511169.1, read as the reverse complement.
TTAATGGATGTGTCCTGTCTAGTATAAATCTTCCCTATAATTCATCCTGCCCAATATATGAATGGACTGCAGCTTGTCTTATCGATGTGCAACACCTGTTATCTTTCTAAGTTGTTGTTTTCTTCCTGAATTCTGGCCACTCTCCAGAATAGGCTCATGGATTTGTGTCCAAAATATGTACCACCTTCAAGCTCTGTGACATGGCCATGTAAAGGATAGTTGAAAAGAATGGCGAGCATCTCAGAAAACTCAGATATCAGTGTGACCAGGAAAGTCTCAGTGCAGAAACACTGCTTTGGGCTTTTTGCTTACTTATTGCTGTGTTGCACTGAATGTCAGGAAGGTCTTTGCCTCAGGCCACCCCTTTGTGAAGCCTGAAGAAAACAGTTTTCAAATGGAAATGAATGGGCCTCACCTGTGGCTCTTAGCTTAATTGCTTTGGAAAGGGATGTGTCTTTATCAGCCTCTTGGACCTGTGTGTGGCTGTAGCTTAGATTCTCAGCACCTGATGGATCTTAAGAATGATCCCATGTGAGCCTCCACAACCACAATGGCAAAAAATATCATTCATTTTGGATGAAGTCTCTTGCCTTCCTCTGTTAGGTTGCTGCACTCCATCAAATGAGAATAGGGATTATTTAGGTCAAATGAGTTCTTCAAAGCCCTGCAGAGGTGCTTGTGTTTTCGCTTGACTCTAAATCACCTAAAGAATTGATACCTAAAATCAGTAGACCTCAAATTGGAGAAACATAGAAGTATTAACGGCAGGTTTATTTGTTCACTCCTGGTTCACAGAAACGGTGTCCAGCCTACCCTGACTTTAGGCAAATGAGGGGCAAACGAGCTGATTTTGGACACTGTCTTGGGCTGCGCCCCTCATGGAAACCTCCAGCCAGATGTTAAGATGATTGACTATATGGAATAAGATGAGGGCTATGTGGGAGTGTTTTGGTTTTAATGTTGCTCATTTGTGTGGCATTGGAATAAATGACTGTGTCCACGTGGGCTTGAACTCTGGTGTGATTCCCCTTAGAGACTGGGTTTTGGAACTGAACTCAGAGAAGCATTGCCATGAATTTTGTTGGGATTTTAAGATGCCATGCATGAAAGTCGCTCTTGGAAACTGAGACCTAGGCCCCGGGTGGATTTCCACAGAGGCCTGGGAATCTCAGCAAGGATATCACATGATTTTATCCTTAAAGAAATGGCAGCCATAGTTGAGAGTCAAAACACACATGGACCTCACATTATAGACCTCAATGGGCCTCGCCTAATGTGACCTTTTGTCCACTCTTTGGGAAGCCTTGCCTGTGAGAGTTCTCCAGAGATTTTATTGAAATGAGCTTCCTCACCATTTAATCTTTGCTGAATGAATTGAAACCCACAGTGCCTCCAACTTCATGCTTGAAAAATGGCTAGATAAATACCATGAAATTTTTGAAATACCTATGACCAGGTGGTACTGGAGAAACATTGGATGTCCTTTTGCTGATCATGATTATACGAGACAGTGCCTTGATTTACTGAGTTTCATGAAAATGGTGTAGAACAGAGATGCCAGTAGTTTGTAGCCTGCTGAGTAGTGGGTCTAGAGCAGTGGTGGGGAGGTGTTTGATAAAACATTCGTGGAAGGGCCTTGTGGATCTACCATTTGATTCCAAATGGCTTGTAACTGACATGGTGCAGCCAGCAAACCCTTATATGTAAAGGCATCTTGTTATATGGAGAGTTTTCAGAGGAAAATTAAGAATCAGGTTGATATGGAAAAGGGGGCAATGGGGAAAGCTGTGAGAGATAGAAGCCTAGTTGGTGCATTCTCTTGCAGACCCTGACCCACCACACGTGACAGAACTCCCTCCAGCACTGTGTCCCAGTTTAGCTCCTAGTATTTCGTGAAACAACTACCAAACTCACAGTGCAGCAGCAAAAACTCCACAAAAAATGGAGGAGGACCAAATGGCTTCACAGTCCACACGGGGAGACACTTAGTCCCCAGTGGCCTCAGTTTACTTACAAAGAGAGGATTCAGCACTGCTTCATCTTGTTCATTGGAAAATAAGAAACCATGTCCTCCAGGTCACATAGATGTAGACCCAGCTTTGATGGTCTCACTACAAAGGAAGCCAAATCTCCTGAAAACAACATATATTTCAAGTGCGGAAGCTCAGAGGCAGTTTCTCAAAAAGTTTTTAGGCCAGCAGAGCTCCATGTTTGTGGAGTGTTTACCCTGTCCCTTACTTTTTGAAACTCCTCTACCGCCTCCAGAATGTGAACTCCTTAGCATTTTCCATTCCAGATATGTATTCACTGATTTTGTAACTCTTCTCCTCTAGTTGTGTCTTACTTGTGGTGAAGGTAATGTCAAGGCATTGTTCTGGATGAGAGCGGGAGGATATTTGTGCAGCGTATATTTACATACACATTGGATTCATTTTCCAATTTTTCATTCGAAGTACTGAATCCCTGACAATAACCCATACCTAGTAGACTCAGACTATTCATCCTAATATAATCGTGAAAATTAACCCAACACAATAGAAATACAAGCACTTCAGAGGAGACATGTTGTATAGTTGGACTTGACATTTGCCTTATATAAGGTTGGAGTTATAAATCTAGTCAAATTTTAATTGTAATATTGTCCATGTGTTTTTAAACTTAACAAATATGTGAATTCTTGTTTTCCTTTTCTGTAGCCTATTCACACATGTATATTTATATGCATATATAGAATCCTACCAGGTATCACACGTACATTTTTGTGAGGTGGCTGTCTTGGCAGATACAAATTGTGAGAAGAGTTCACTCCTCCTAAATGCTTTTGGAAATGAAAATTCAACCTATAGGAGAGTGTCCTATTAGAAAAACATTATATATAAACTCATGTTTAGTAAAATAAATATTTTTTTGCATTTGTGGATGATATATATTTACTGATGAATTTCGATTGGCATTTATATTGGTACTTTTTAATGTCTGTGAGTGTTGTGTGTGTGTGTGTGTGTGTGTGTGTGTGTGTATATATATATATATAGATAGATAGATAGATAGATATAGATATAGATATAGATATAGATATATAGATATAAATATAGATATACTCTCCAAATTTTTCAAAGTATGAAATATATGTGTCTTATTTTGCACTTCCTAAATTTTTCATATTCATGAATGTGGATTTATAATTATCTTTTCACAAGATTATTCTCAGAAACATTCATATACCCTACGAGACTCTTACCACTAATACTAATATAATGGAGAAAAAGAACCCAAACAGAATAGATACAAGCATTTCAGAAGAGACATGGTGTATAGTTGGACTTGCCTTTTGCATAATATAAGGTAGGAGTTATAAATCTATTCAATTTATTGAAATAATTTTCCATGTGTTATTTTTTTTGACACAACACAAAATTTAATCTTTGAAAAATAAATAAAATTGACACTTCCTTAACCAAGCTAATGAAGAAAAAAAACCTCAAATTACTAAAATTAAGGATCATAAAGGAACTTTTACTGAGTACACAACTAAAATACAGAGAATAATTGAAAACTAATTTGAAAATTTATAGTCTAATAAATTAAAATACCATGATGACATCAATAAAATTTTAGAGATATACCCAAACTTAATTAGTAGGACGTGAACAATTTAAACAAATCAATTTCAAGCAATGAAATAGAAGTTGCTGTCAACAGCCTACCAATCAAGCAAAGCCCAGGAACAGACAGATTCTCAGCCATGTTCTACAAGACCTTCAAAGAAGCATTCATCACAATACTCCTCAAATTATTCCATAAAATAGAAAAGGATGGAACTCCTCCAAACTCATTCCATGAGGCTATTATCACTCACATACCAAAATCAGACAAAGACACATCAAGGAAAGAAATCTTCAGAGCAATATTCCTGACAAAGATATATACAAAAATTCTCAATAAAATTCTTTTTTTTAAGCCAAAGTTAATCAAAAGGGATAAAGAGGGACACTACACACTATTCCATGTGTTTTTAAAGTTAAGAAATATATGAATTCCTGTCTCCCTTTCTCTGTAGCCTATTAAGCACATGTATTTTTATATGCACAAATAGAATCCTACCTGGTTTCACACGTACATTCTTGTAAGGTGGCTGACTTGGCAGATACTATTTGTGAGAAGAGATCACTCCTCCTAAACGCTGTTGGTACAGAAAATTCAACCCATGGGTGAGCTTCCTAGATGAACAACATTATACATACATCCATGTTCAGTAAAATGAATATTTTGGGATATGCAGATGAGTTATTTTTCATGATGAATTTCGATTGACATATATATTGTGACATTATAATGTGTGTGTGTTTGTCTCTCTCTCTCTCTCTCTCTCTCTCTATATATATATATATATATATATATATATATATATATATATAGTCTCCAGATTTTCCAAAATATGAAATATATGTCTTCTTATACACCACCTGAATTCATTCATATTCATATATGTGGATTTATAATCAACTTTTAACAAGTTTATTCTCAGAAATATACATCCACTGAAATACATATTTGTTTCCTAGTACTGAAAACTAAATTCAGGGAAGGGTTCTTACAAATCCTAATATTTCTAGACTAACTGACCAAGTTTAACATCAATGCAAATACATTCCTATTGGATATGATGTGTTTTTTAAAGTTCATTTTTATTCAAACTTGGTGCGTTATTATTTATTCAGTTTATGGACATCATAAAATATATCCTTTCATTCACAAGTTCACAAATTTATAAATATTTGGTTTACTTTCAATCACTTCCTCCTTTGGAACACATATATTCCTCTATGTTTCTTGACTGGTCTTTTCACTAGACTTCTTTCTAAACACATTATTTTCGATTCCATTATCATTTTTGAAGCAAAACTCACACACTATTCATGATAAACGGTAACCCTAATAATACCATTAGATATATAACTTGTTGGAATGAATGTACATATATCAATATATGATTTCGTCTATATTTTCAGATATTAAAACAATCCATTATGTAAATTTGGAACCAGTCACATAATTTTTTCACAGTATGGTCTATTAATGCATCATCTCTATATTCATCAACACAGGGTAAACCTCTTAGTATCCCCAGTACTAATTTATATGTTTTCAAAATATTGCTCCCAGAAAAGGTGGAAGAAATACTCATGTCACCTGATCTACATATACATATTATCACAGTAATATTCTGGACACAAAATGCAAAGGTCACCATTATGATTGCAATAAAGCCTCAATGGAATGTGAACATGGATTACTAAAAACATCCATGTCCAGTTTGCCTAATGCTCTCAAATGTCAATCCAATTGGTGACTACATTTTTGTTTCTTTTTAAGATTATGTATTCAACCTCAACCCTGTTGAAAATGTCAAATCTTATCACTCACGTTATACTTTGCCTGATTTCCTAATGTCTCTATTGATGTCTGCCTTTCTACATATTTTTCCCAGTTCATCATTGTGCCCAACTTTTCACATATGGTGCCATTTATATTCACTCTCTAACCGAAACCTATTGCTAAAGAACTTTTGGTCCAAATCCTAGACTCACTCTTCCTCCTAAACCTACTGACTATCTTTCTAATCCTACACACTATCCCTTTTTCACTGGATGTTCTCTTCTACATTCAATCATCTGAGGTACAGGGTCTTATGCCATTGTATATCGATTTGCATCGACCTCGGTGCAAAACATTACTCAAGCTAAGGATCCCAATCAAGAGCCCAAATCCTTCTGGGCTTCAAATATTACCTAGATTTCTGTTTTCATACTTATATTTTACCTCTATATTCTTATAAATATTGCTGGTTCCCAATACCATTATTCATCCAGCAGAATGATTCCTAAGCGAAATGGAACATGCTATTAACCCTAACCATACAATGTTCCCTCAATCTCACTTTACAGAAGAGCAGGGATAAAGTTGATATTACAATACAGGAAGTTAGGAGATCTTCCACCTGCTGAGTACCTCAAAATCCATGCAGAAATAATCCCTGGAGAAGATGTAGGCAGCTATGAAAGACCTGAGAGAACAAAAGTCATATTCCATGGCAAACAACATGGTCAGGATGAAAGGATGTGTCTGAGTCAGCCTCTCTATTCTTAATGCAGGGAAGATGGACCAAAGCAGGCCTGTGTGGAGAGCTGTTCCCAGGTGACTATGGTTTCTATACCATTCTAACATGTGAAAGTATCACAGGAAGTAGGGCAGCCTCCATGTCAGGAGACACTAGGATGCAACTGTTAGGACAAAGTAGTGGCCAAGACAGGGACCTCATTTATTTCCTGAAGGTAGTGACCTCACCTCATTTCCTTGGCGATGGAACTCTCTGAATTTTGTGATCCAGGAAGCCAGGCACCAGAGCCAGTCCAAGTCCCAGTCGCAGTGGGCTCACTTGTTTGGATTTACTAAGGACAGAGTCAGTCTTTCTTGGTACCTACTGATGTAAGGGTTGCCAAATACTAAGAAAGCTCTGAAGAGGGGTCTTTCCTGAGAGGACAGGAATTGGCTCACCACTGCCTCCTGACAACTTCACAGAGTTGACCAAGGAGACCAGATCTGAGACAGAAAGGCCATTTGTGGGGAACATCGTATGGCCTACCAGTCAGAGGACACTCCAGATAGTGACAGACCTACTTGGGGGAAGGAGTTGCATTTGTGGGTGTTGGTTTGTGTTTGTGGTTTTTTTCCATGTTCTGAGAATAGGTAAAAAAGGAGGTTTGTTTGGATTGGAGTGGACTGTTTCCAGTAAGTCATTTGACAAGGAGACTGTTTCTATGTCCGTGTATCCCACTGTGTTTTTCTTTGTGGATATTAGAAAAAAATAGCTCATTGGGTGTGTCCTGTCTAGTAGAAAGCTTCCCAGCATGCATCCTTTCCAATTAATGAATGGACTGAGGCTTGCCTTATCCATGGGCAACACCTGCTATCTACCTAATTTTCCATTTTTTCATGAATTCTGGCCACTCTCAAGATTAGTATCATGTATTTTTGTACAAGATATGTACCACCTCCAAGCTCTGTGACATGGCCATGTACTGGATAGCTGAAGGGAATGGCGAGCAACTCAGAAAACTCACATATTAGAGTAACAAGGAAAGTCTCCGTGGAGAAACCCTGCTTGGGGCCTTTTGATTACCTATTGTTCTGTTGCTCTGAATGTCAGAAAGGTCTTTGCCTCAGGCCACCCCTTTGTGAAGCCTGAAGAAAACAGTTTTCAAATGGAAATGAATGGGCATCACCTGTGGCTCTTTGCTTCATTGCTTTGGAAATGGATGTATCTGAATCAGCCTCTTGGCCCTGTGTGAGCCTGTGGTTTAGATTTTCAGCACCTGATGAATCTAAAGAAAGATCCCATGTGGGCATCCAAAACCTAAATGGAAAAAAGTTCAGTCATTGTGGATGAAGCCTCTCGACTTCCTCTGTAAGATTCCTGACCTCCATCAAGTGAGAATAGGGATCATTTGTGTCAAATAAGTTCTTCAAAGGGCTGCAGAGGGGAGACAATAGGTGCTTGGGTTTTCTTATAACTCCAATTCACACTAAAAATCTATACCCCACAGTCAGTAGGCCTCAAATTTGAGAAGTGGAGTAGTATTAACGGCAGGCCTATTTGATCACTTCTGGTTCACACTAAGGTTGTCCAGGCCACCCTGACTTTAGGCAAATGAGGGACAAGGGAGATTATTTTTGACACTGTCTTGGGCTGTGCCCCTCATGGAAACCTCCAGCTAGAGGTTATGATTAGTGTCTATATAAAAAGATGAAGAGGGCCATGTGAGAGTGTTTTGGTTTTAATTGTCATCATTTGTGTGGCAATTTGAAGAGATGCCTGGGTCCACCTGGGCTTGAACTCTGTTGTGATTCCCCTTAGAGACTGAGTTGTGTAACTGACCTCAGAGAAGTATTGCCATGAATTGTGTTGGGATTTCAGGAGGCCACACATGAGATTCACCATTGGAATCTGAGATCTTGGCCCAGGGTGACTTTACACAGAGCACTGGGAATCTAAGCCAGGATATCACAAGATTTTATTCTGAAAGATTCCAGCCATAGTTAAAACACCAACAGGGAATCTTTAGATCACTTATAAGCAAATTAAAAAACAAAATTTTTTAACAAGAGTAAAAATACTTAGTTAATGTAATGCTACCCTGAATTTTTTGGGTGAGTTTTACTTTATATTCCCTGTTTGAGATCCTAGTAAACTTGAGAGAAAAAAAAAAAAAGAAAAAAACAAAACTTTTGAACATAACTTTAAATGAAATAAAATCTGACCTACTGCTTTCGTAGTCATTCTCACATGTAGTAAGATGGGACACAGAGCCTTATCTCAGGTAAGACAGGGCTCTTTATAAATCATAAGTGTTTTAGTTCTAAAGCTGATCTTTGTTTTTTAATATCCTTTTACAAAGTTTACATAAATTGTTTGAGGTCACATGAACATTAGCTAACACCATATAATATCACTTTTGAAACATGAATTAAAGAATGGCTGAATGTTTTTAACATTCAAATAGATTAGGCTCTCATTAATTTAAAAATACATTTAAATTGTTGCACAATGTAAAGTGTAACATAAAACTTTACATATCTTATTGATAACAGGTAAATAAATCCCCAATATATATTTTATTTACCATACAACTTCAGAACACCAGCTTGATATAATGCTCTTTTAATGTTTCTACCTTATCGAGTTGTATAACTGGAAGATATGAGCACATTAATAGCATCACAGTTACATTGATGTTTCTACATTAACCAAGTTTATCTTTTAAAGAAATGGCAGTACAGTGCTCTAAAATAACAGTTCTGTTTTAAACAGTTGTTTAATTTTTATGGTTGCTTGCTCTGGAAAAAATAAGACTTAATAAACACAATGTTATGAGTAATCTTATGTTTTAAGAAATTTTTGTCTCTTTAACATGACTAATTTTTACAATCTTACACAGACTTTAGTAGAAAGTCTGTATAAGATTGTAAACATTTTATACAGATTTTGTACTAAAAATTGATAGACCTTAGTATATCAATCAGATATCAAACAAAAACACTCATGAATGAGTAAATCCAAATCAAATTTACTTTACTTTTTAATCAAAATATTAGACAAATGTATTGAACAGTGTAAACCATTTTTTGGTTGAAGGAAAAGTCCTAGAACAAAGTCATATAGACCTTTGGTAGACAATAATATTTTATTACATTTTTTAACACCTAGAAAAACTTATAGGCATAAATTTGAAGACATTTATATTTATCTGTTTATCCAATCTAAATTGAAACATTTAAACCACGTGAATTAAAGATCTGTGGTCCACTTTTTAAAATTTGTTTTTATGAGCGCTTTTTTATATGAGTGCTCCTTATATATGTTAATTTGTGTATCATTTGAATGATATACGGACATATGTGTATATATATATATATATATATATATATATATATATATATATATATAGAGAGAGAGAGAGAGAGAGAGAGAGAGAGACATAAAACACATAACAAAAGTGTGCACACCTAATAATAGTGAAGGCCTTGTAGCTTTTCACAGGTGAAATCACCATTGCAATGTTTTTAAAACTCCACAGTTGGTCAAAGATAAAACTGATCAGAAAAACATTAACCTAGGTCTGTAGGATCAAAATCATAAACTCAAAAAAAAAAAAAGAATCTAAGAAAAAATTATGAGTCCTAGAAAAAATGACTGGCCGGTAATTAGTAAATACCATACAATTTACCATTTTTTTCCCTTAGGCCTCAGATCAGTCTCCTACTGAGCTTACAGGAGACTTTCATTTGCATTTCAACAGAAGTCCTGGCTGAGGTCTGGAAGGAGCAGGAAAAAACTGCTATTCTGAGCAGACACCTCAGGCCTAAGGCATTTTAACCATAATTTTCTGGTTAGGATGTTGAAAATTATGCTACAAGTTTAAGATACAATTCACAAAATTTTATATCTTTACATCTTGTTTTGTCAACAGATATCATACTATGATTTACTATCCTTGTCCAAATTAATGCACTGGTAAACACAGTGACATTTTCCCAGGCTACCCAATTCAGAATTGGAGAAAAAAAGACTGCATGATTGGGAAGTTACTTGCCAACTTGGAAGTAGAGTTCTTTAGTTTTCCATCCTAAGTATTTAAGTTCTCTGGCATGAATTATCTGAAATCAAAAACTAAACAATTACCTAAACCCGACTTTTAACTGCAATATTGTGCAATGCTTCAAAAAACGCATTCAGATACCAGATTTTTACAATAAAACATCATCATTTAGACACACATTCAGCTAAGATCATTCTCAAGAAACAATTTATAATATAAACACATTATTGCACATGTCTTAAAGTGCCAAAAACAAAGGCACAAGACAGACAGAAAGGAACTCCAGAATATGGCTGACAGACAGAAGCCTTTAAAACAGAGCAGATAAGAGAAAAATCTCCTGCACCAGTGGCACCACAGATGTCCCCACAAGGGGACCAGATGTTTTCACAGAGAAGCTACCTGAAATGTAAAATCAAGGGTCTCCATGGTGACTTTACTGCATTTAGTGTCCCCTTTTTATTTTTCTCTTTTAAAAGAAGACAGAGGTGTCATAATTCTTACAGTGCAGGGAAGGAAGGAGGGAATTCCCTGAAGCAACAGGGCTTTGGCAGTTGCTGGGGTCCCTCAGTCCCTCCTTTTACTTACAGGATTAGCTCTTCTGTTTCGGGTCCACTCCAAGCATGCACCATCTCCTAACATTTCAGTCGTCAGCTCTCAAAAAGTTCTGGGACGGGGCCGGGTATCAAAATTTGTAACTTAAAGTTTGGTTTCTGACCCTGAAGCAAATTAATGCTAATTTAATAATGAGGACAGGGTTTTGAGAAAAAGAAAATGGAGGTTTATTGCTTTGCTAACAAAGGAAAAACAAGGGGACTCTTCCAAAAGGTTGTGACTCTCATGATCTGGAGGGACAAGGGATTTTAAAGAGTTTCACTTGTTAACCTGGGGTATACTCAGTTCTTCGTTCCCCAGCAGGCATTGCCCTGTGCAGTGGGTGTGCTCCAGGCAGCCAGCTAGGGGCTTCTTTCTTCCTGCTTAACAAAGGTGGGTAAAGTTCATCACAGTTCCTTAAAACACAGTCGAAAGGGTGTCAGGCTTACTTGCTTTGTTACCCTTTTTCACGTCCAATATTCTTAAAATTTTACCACAGAAATCGAACAAAAAAACGCACAAAAAAAAACAACAAAAAACATATAGACCACAGAACAAAACACAGAAAAACAGAATCCTGGTGCCGAAACAGAAAAACAGAGGAGCAATGCAACATCTTGCTAAAGCTCCAGGGTAGGAGCGTGTGTGTGCCCATCGGCACCTCTCTACCCTTCCAGAGGAATTCCCTACAGAACAGAACAGAGGACAGCATGATTCTCATTACTGTCCTGGACAGGAGTGTATGTGAGCCTCCCCAGGCCACCTCTCTGTCATCAGAAGAGATCTCCCTTAACCAGATATCAGATGTTATAAAGGCGCCACTTACCTATGGAGGCCTCCTCCACCAGGGGCTTGATAATAGTTTTAGTGTGGTGGTTCACTGCAGTGCTCCCCAGACTGACGGCTCACTCCAAGGCCTTGGAACATCTCAAGTTGTGCACCTCCTAGAGTGGTTCTCCAGCCCAGTGCCCTGGAGGGAAGGCCAGCTTCAGAATTTTCAGCAGTCTGGTTTTGTGATCTGCTCGGGCAGGGTCATCTCACTGGGGAACTCCAAAATTTTGGACTAGGATGCAAGAAAAGACCACTGACTCCAATTAAAATCAAATTAAGGCAAGCTTATTATTTCAACAGGCTGGGCTGCCTCTCCTTCCCAAAATGGCGGGAACAAGACAGCAACCCCACCTTTCCTACAGCCCAGCTATATAGCCCAGAAAGTTACACAAACGGGTGGTTACAGATAACAAAACTTTGAAAGCATCACACTAATGGTAGTTTACATTTTTTTTTTTGCTGGCCCCAATATCAGAAATAATGAGGACAATTAGGGCCTCAGAGAGGGTTGTTGTCTGGCCAGGGAAGGCCAATATTTATGAGGTGTCACTAAAGTTTCAGAAAGTACTGTTATCTGGTCAGAGAGCCAGGTGTGGATGAGTTCAAGGCACGGGCAGGCGTTCCAAGCAGGTTCAGAATTTGCAGTAATTTAGAGTAAAGCCAAAATTATATTTTCACGGCTTTGTGGCAAGATGGTTCCCAATTTTAATAAAAAATCAGGTTGGGTCTATCAAGCCTCTCCCTTACTTTTGGAAACTCCTCTGCAAACTCCAATGTTGTGAACTCCCGAGCATTTTAATTCCAGATATGTATTCACAGAATTTCTAACTCTTCTATTCCAATTGTGTCTTTCTTGGGGCGAAGGTAATATCAAGTCATTGTTCTGGATGAGAGTGGAAATATTTTTGTGTAGCACATATTTGCATACACATTTAGGAGATCACTCCTCCTAAACACTGTTGGAACAGAAAATTCAAACTATGGGGGAGCTTCTTAGTTGAACAACATTATTCATGAATCCAAGTTCATTAAACAAATAGTTTTGGATCAGTGGATGATATATATTTCAAGATGAATTTCAATTGGCATATACTATGCTACATTTTAATGTCTGTGTGTGTTTTTTGTTTATAATGTTTTGCGATTTATATGGATTTAAAATCAAGTTTCCACAAGATTATTCTCAGAATATTCATCCACCTGAAATACATATTTGTTTCCTAGTACTGAAAACTAACTTCAGTAAATGGTGCATAAAAATCCTAATATGTCTACAGTAACTGACCCAGATTAATATCAATGCAAGTAGATTCCTAGGGGACATGATGTGTATTTTGATGTTCATTTTTATTCAACACTGCTACATTACTATTTCTGCAGCTTATGCACATCATACTGTATATATTTCATTCAAAAGTTCGCAAATTTATATGCATGTGTTTCACATTCAATCACTTCCTGCTTCAGAACACATGAATTCCTCCAGGTTTCTTGACTATTCTTTTCATGATACTTCTTTCCAAACACATTATTTTTGATTTCCATAATCACGTTTGAAGCAAAACTCACACACTTTTCAGGATAAAATATAACCCTAATATTACCATTAGATGTATAAGTGGTTGGAATGAATGATTGCATATCAATATGAGATTTCTTTTATATTTTCAGATATCAATTCAATCCATTATTTAAAGTGGAACCAGTTATATTATTTATACACAGTATGGTCTATTCATGCATAATCTGCATATTCATAGACACAGGGTACACCTATTTGTACCCCAAATACTAAATTATACGTCTACAAAACATTGCTCCAGAAACGGTGGAAGAAATATTCATGTCACCTGATCTACACATACATTTTATCACAATAATATTCTGGACACAAAATGCAATGGTCACACTTATGATTTTAAAAAAGCCTAAATGGAAAGTGAACATGGATTTCAAAAAAACATCCAAGTCCTGGTTACCTAATGCTCTCGAATTCAATCCTATTTGTGACAACATATTTGTTTCTTCCTAAGATTATATATTCAAACTCAACCCTGTTGAAAATGTCTAAACCAATTACACACTTTATACTTTTGCTGATTTCCTAATGTCTCTATTTATGTCTGCTTTCCTACATATTTTCCCCTGTTCATCATTGTGACTGACTCTTCACATGTGCTGACATTTACATTCACTCTCTACCCGAAACCCTATTTGTAAAGAACTTTTGGTCCAAATCCTATACTCACTCTTCTTTATAAACCTGCTGACTACCTTGGTAATCCTACGGACTATTCCTTTATGACTAGATGTTCTGTTTGTTATTCAATCATCCGAGGTACAAGATCCAATTTCATTGTATATTGACTTATCTGAGACATCTGTGCAGAATATAATTCAAAGCTAAGTATCCCACTCAAGGGCCCAATGCCCTACTTGGCTTCAAATCTTCCCTAGATTTCTGTTATATTTTACCTATATATTCTTGTAAATATCACAGGTTTCCAATACCATTATTCATCCAGCAGAATGATTGCTAACCAAAATTGAACATATTATTAACCCTAACCATACACTGTTCCCTCAATCTAACTTTAGAGCAGTGCAGGGACAGAGTTGGTCTTACAAAAGAGGAATGTTGGGGATCTTCCACCTGCTGAGAATATCAAAGATCCATGCAGAAATGATCCCCGAAGAAGATGTAGACTGCTATGAAGGACCTGAGAGAGCAAAAGTTAGCTTCCATGGCAAACAACCTGGTCACTATGAAGGGATGTGTCTGAATAAGCCTCTCTCTTTTTAATATAGAGCAAATGGACCAAACCAGGCCTGTGTGGAGATCTTTTCCCCGGTACCAATGGTTGATATACCATTCTAACTTGTGAAAGTGTCACAGGAAGTAGGGGCAGCCTCCATCTCATGGGACCCTTGGAAGCAACTGTTAGGACAAAGTGGTTGCCAAGGCTGTGAGCTCATTCACTTCATGAAGGAAGTGACCTACCTCACTTTCTTGGTGATGGAACTCTCTGAACTTGGGATCCCTGAAAACAGGCAGCCAGAGTCAGGCCCAATAACAGTCACAGAAGTCTCACTTTTTGAATTTACCAAGGAGAGAGTCAATCTTTCTTGGTATCTACAGTTGTGAGGATGGCCAAATGCCAGGAAAGATATGAATTGGGGTCTTTCCTGAGAAAGCAGGTATTGGCTCACCGCTGGCTCCTGACAACTTCACAGAGTGGGCCAAGGAGTCCAGATTTGAGAATAGAGAAGCCATTTCGGGGGAACATAGTATGGCCCACAAGGCAGAGGACACTCTTGATAGTCACAGACCCTCTTGGGGGAAAAAGGTGCCTTTGTGGGAATGAGTGTGTGTATGTGGTTTTGTCTCATGCTCTGAGAATAGGTAGGAAAGGCGGTTTCTTTGGTTTAGAATGGACTGTTTCTAGTAAGTCATTTGACAAAGCAAGTGTTTCTATGTCTGTGTATCCAACTGTGTCCATGGTTGTAGACATTACAAAAGAAAATGCATCAATGGATGTGTCCTGTCTAGGAGAAAGCTTCCCCACATTCATCCTGCCCAATTTATGAAAGGACGGAGGCTTGCCTTATTGATGGGCAAGACCTGCTGTCTTCCTAAGTTTCTGTTTTCTTCTTGAATTCTGGCCACTCTCCAGAATAGACTCATGGTTTTGTGACCAAGATATGTAGCACCTCAAAGCTCTGTGACATGGCCGTGTACTGGATAGCTGAAGGGAATGGCGAGAATCTCAGGAAACTCAGATATCTGTGTGATCATGAGTGTCTCAGTGGAGAATCCCTGCTTTGGGCCTTTGCTTACCTATTGTTCTGTAGCACTGAATGTCAGGAAGGTCTTTGCCTAAGGCACCACTTTGTGAAACCTGAATAAAACAGTTTTCTAATGGAAATGAATGAGCATCACCTGTCTCTCTTTGAGTAATTGCTTTTGAAAGGGATGTGTCTGAGCCAGTCTGTTGGCTGTGTGTGAGGCTGTGGCTTGCATTCTCAGCACCTGATGGATCTAAAGAAAGATGCCATGTGTGCATCCAAAACCAAAATGGCCAAAAGAGCAGTCATTGTGGATAAATTCTCTTGCCTTCCTCTGTAAGGTTCCTGACCTCTATCAAGTGAGAATAGGAATCCTTTGGGTCAAATGACTTCTTCAAAGCCCTGCGGAGGCTAGCCAATAGGTGCTTGGGTTTTCTCATGACCCCAATGCACATAAAGAATCTAAACCCCACAGTCAGTAGGCCTCAAATTGGAGAAGCTGAGCAGTATTAATGGTAGGCCTTTTTGATCACTTCTGGTTCACAGAAGGGGTGTCCAGGCCACTCTGACTTTATGGAAATGACGAGCAAGAGTGCGTATTTTGGACACTGTCTTGTCCTGCGCTCCTCATAGAAACCTCCAGCTAGAGGTTATGATGAGTGTCTATATGGAAGAAGATGAGAGCCATGTGGGACTATTTTGGTTTTAATTGTGGTCATTTGTGTGGCAGTTGGAAGAGATGACTGGGTCCACCTGGGTTTGAACTCTGGTGTGAATCCCCTTAGAGACTGAGTTCTGGAAGTGACCTCAGAGAAGTATTGCCATGAATCGAGTTGGGATTTTAGGAAGCCATGCATGAGAGTCGCCCTTATAAACTTAGATCAAGGTCCAGGGTGGCTTTCCACAGAGCACTGGGAATCTCAGCCAAATTATCCCATGATTTTATACTTAAAGACTTGGCAGCCATACTTGAGAGTCAAAACACACATGGAACTCACATTGTAGACCTCAATAGGCCTGGCTTCATGTAACCTTTTGGCCACTCTATGGGAAGCGTTGCCTATGAAAGTTCTCCAGAGTTTCACTGAAATGAGCTTCCTCAACATTTAATGGTTCTTGAAAGCCACAGTGCCTCCCAACTACATCCTTGAAAAATGGCTAGATAAATACTTTGAAATTTTTGAAATTCCCATGACCAGGTGGCACTGGAGTATCTTTGGATGTCCTGCTGCTGATCATGAGTGTACCAGAGAGTCTTGATTGACTGGAATTTATAAAAATAATGTAGAACAGAGATGGTAGTAAGTTGGAGCCTGCTGAGTAGTGGGCCTAGAGCAGTGGTAGCCACGTGTGTGATAAAACATCTGTGGTGGGTCCATGTGATTAGCCCATTTGCTTCCAAATG
The DNA here is from genome assembly GCF_048772815.1 of Callospermophilus lateralis. NCBI lineage: Eukaryota > Metazoa > Chordata > Mammalia > Rodentia > Sciuridae > Callospermophilus > Callospermophilus lateralis. The sequence continues at coordinate 217,940 of NW_027511169.1, read as the reverse complement.
GCTTGTGACTGACATGGTGCAGCCAGCAGACCCTTATTTGTAAAGGCATCTTTTTATTTGGAGAGCTTTCAAGGTAATGATCAGAATCAGGTTGATATGGTCAAGGGTGCAAGCTATGTGAGAAAGAAGCCTGGTTGTTTCATTCTCTTGCAGACCCTAACCCACCACACGTGACAGAACTCCCTCTAGCACTGTGTCCCAGTTGAACTTGTTGTTCAAAAAGCCCAGTGCAGCAGCAAGAACCAAAAGCCCCAGTGCAGCAGCAAGAACCACCACAAAAATTTGAGGAGGACCAAATGGCTTCACAGTCCACACGGGATGAAACTTAGCCTCCAGTGGCCACACTTTACCTACAAAGAGAGAATTCAGCACTGCTGCCTCAGGTTCATTTGAAAATAAGAATCCATGTTCTCCAGGTCATATAGATGCAGACCCAGCTTTGATGGTCTCACTACAAAAGAAGCTAAAACTCCTTAATACAACATATATTTCAAGTGCCCAGCTTCAGAGGCAGTTTCTCAAGAAGTCTTTAGGCCAGCAGAGCTCAATGTTTGTGGAGTGTTTACCATGTCCCTTACTTTTGGAAACTGCTCTACCACCTCCAAGGTTGTGAACTCCTGAGCATATTCCATTTCAGATTTGCATTCACAGATTTTCTAACTCTTCTCCTCTAATTGTGTCTTACCTGGGGTGAAGGTAATGTCAAGGCATTGTTGTGGATGAGAGTGGGAAGATTTTTGTGTAGCACATATTTGCATACACATTGGATTCATTTTCCAATTTCCCATTAAAAATACTGAATCCCTGACACTAACCCATACCCTACTAGACTCTGACTACTAATCCTAATATGATGGAGAAAAATAACCCAAACAGAATAGAAATACAAGCAGTACAGAGAAGGCATGGTGTATAGTTGGACTTGCCTTTTGCATTATGTAGGGTAGGTGTTATAAATCTAGATAATTTTTAATTGAAATAGTTATCCATGTGTTTTTAAAGTTAACAAATATGTGAATTTCTATCTCCCTTTCTCTGTAGCCTATTCAGCAAATGTATTTTTATATGCACATATAGAATCCTAGCTGGTATCACATGTACATACTTGTTTGGAGGCTGACGTGGCAGATAAAAATTATGAGAAGAGATAACTCCTCGTAAATGCTGTTGGATCTTAAAATTCAACCTATGGGTGATCTTCCTAGTTGAACAACATTATTCATAAATCCATGTTCAGTAAAATTAATATTTTTGGATCAGTGGACGATATATATTTCACCATGAATTTCGATTGGCATATATACTGCTACTCTTTAATGTCTGTGTGTGTTTTGTGTTTGTGTGTGTGTATATATATATATATATATATATATATATATATATATATATATATATATACAATCTCTAGATTTTTTAAAATATAAAATATATGTGTCTTATTATACACTCCCTAAATACATTCATATTCATGTATGTGGATTTATAATCAAATTTTTACAAGATTATTCTCAGAAATATTCATCCCCCTGAAACACATATTTGTTTACTAGTACTGAAAACTAACTTCAATGAAAGGTGCATACAAATCCTAACATTTCTGCAGTAACTTACCCAGGTTAATATCAATGCAAGTAGATTCCTATGGGACATGATGTGTATTTTGACATTCATTTTTATTCAACACTGGTACAGTACTATTTTTTTCAGTTTATGCACATCAAAGGATAAATGTTTCATCCAAAATTTCAAAATTTAAAACTTTTGATTCACTTTCAATCACTTCCTGCTTCAGAACACATGTATTCCTCCATGTTTCTTGACTGGTCTTTCATGAGACTTCTTTGCAAACACATTATTTCCGATTTGCATAATCAATTTTGAAGCAAAACTCACACACTCTTCATGATCAACCGTAACACTAATATTACCATTAGATGTACAACTGGTTGTAATGAATGTATGTATGCCAATATCAATATAAGATTTCCTGTATATTTTCAGATATCAATTTATTCCAATTCCAATTTCTAATGTTGGGTCCAGTTATATTATTTATTCACAGTTTGGTCTATTCATTCATCATCTCTATATTCATCAAAACAGGGTACACCTATTTTTTTCCCCAATACTAATTTATAGGTTGTAAAAATATTGCTCCCCATAATGGTGGAAGAAATACTCATATCACCTGATCTACATATACATTTTTATCACAGTAATATTCTGGACACAAATGTAAAGGTAACACTTATGATTGTACCAAAACCTAAATTGAACGTGAATATATATTACTAAAACCATCCATGTCCAGGTCGCCTAATGCTCTCAAATTTCAATCCTATTGGTGACTACATATTTGTTTCTTCTAATATCATATATTCAACCTCAACCCTGTTGAAAATGTCTAATCCTGTTACTCACTTTATACTTTGCCTGATTTCCTAATGTCTCTATTTTATATCTGCTTTCCTACATATTTTCCCCAGTTCATCATTGTGACTGACTCTTCATATGTGCTGATATTTTCATTCAGTCTCTAAACGAAACCCTATTGCTAAAGAACTATATTTCCAACTCAAAGACTCACTCTTCAACCTAAACCTACTATTTTCCTAATCCTACTGACTATCCCTTTTTGACTGGATGTTCTCTTCGACATTCAGGCATCTGAGGTACTAGGTTTTATTCCATTGTATGTAGATTTACCTGCGACCACATTGCAGAATGTAATTCAAAGCTAAATATCATAATCAAGGGCCCAATGCCTTTCCTGGCTTCAAATCTTACCTAGATTTCTCTTTTCATACTTATATTTCAAATACATATTCTTATAAATATTTCAGGTTCCCAATACCATTATTCATCCAGCAGAATGATTCCTAACACAAATAAAACATGTTGTTAACCCTAACCATACACTGTTCCCTCAATCTAAATTTACAGAGGGAAGGGACAGAGTTGGTCTTACAGTAAAAAAATGTAGGGGGTCTTCCACCTACTGAGACCCTCAAAGTTCCATGCTGAAATGATCACTGGAGAATATATACGCAGCTATGAAGGACCTGAGAGAGCAAAAGTCATGTTCAATGGCAAACAACCTGGTCAGGATGAAGGTTTCTGTCTGAATCAGCCTCTCTATTCTTAATGTAGAGAAGATGGACCAAACCAGGCCTGTGTGGGTAGCTGTTCCCGGGTGCCTATGGTTGATATAAGATTCTAACTTGTGAAAGTGTCACAGGAATTAGGGACAGCCTCCTTTTCATGTGAGACTTGGAAGCCACTGGTTGGACAAAGTGATTGCCAAGGCAGTGACCTCATTCAGTTCCTGAAGGAAGTGACCTCACATCACTTCCTTAGTGAAGGAAATCTCAGAACTTGAGATTCATGAAGCCAGGCACCCAGAGTCAGTCCCAGTCCCAGTCCCAGTGGTCTCACTTGTTTGGATTTACCAAGGACAGAGTAAGTCTTTCTTGGTACCTATTGATGTGAGGATTGCAAAATGCCAGTAAAGCTCTGAAGAGGGGCCTTTCCTGAGAAAGCAGGTAGTGGCTCACCTCTGGGTCCTGACACCTTCACAGAGTTGGCCAAGGAGACCAGATCTGAGACATTTCAGGCCATTTAGGGGGAAAATAATATGGCCCACCAGTCAGAGGACACTCCGGATAGTAACAGACCTTCTTGGGGGAAGGAGCTGCCTTTGTGGGTGTTGGTTTGTGGTTTTGTCTCATTTTCTGAGAATAGGTAAGCAAGGCGCTTTATGTGCTGTGGAATGAACTGTTTATTGTAAGTCATTTGACAAGGCGAGTGTTTCTATGTCTGTTTACCTCACTGTGTCCGTGGTTGTACTCATTAGAAAAAAAGAATGCATCAATGGATGTGTCCTGTCTAGTAGAAAGCTTCCCAGAATTCATCCTGCCTAATTTATGAATGGAGTTCAGATTGCCTTATCAATGGGTAACACCTGCAATCTTCCTAAGTTACAGTTTTCTTCCAGAATTCTGGCCCCTCTCCAGAATAGTCTCATGGTTTTGTCTCTAAGGTATGTACCACCTCCAAGCTCTGTGACATGGCCATGTACTGGATAGCTCAAGTGAATTGTGAGCATCTCAGAAAAATCAGAAATATGTGTGACCACTAAATCTCAGTGGAGAAACCCTGCTTTGGGCCTTTTTTTTTTTATTTAATTTTTATTGTAGGTTGTTCAAAACATTACATAGTTCTTGATATATCATATTTCACACTTTGATTCAAGTGGGATATGCACTCCTTTTGCTTACCTATTATTCTGTTGCTATGAATGTCACGAAGTTCTTTGCCTCGGGCCACCAATTTGTGAAGCCTGAAGAAAACAGTTTTCAAATGGAAATGAATGGGCATCACCTAGGGCTCTTTGCTTAATTGCTTTGGAAAGGGGTGTGTCTGAATCAGCCTCTTGGCCCTGTGTGAGGCTGTGGCTTAGATTCTCAGCACCTGATGGATCTAAAGAAAGATCCCATGGATGCATACAGAACCAAAATAGCCAAAAGAGCTGTCATTGTGGATGAAGACTCTCGCCTTCCTTTCAAAGGTTCCTGACATCTATCAAGTGAGAATAGGGATCCTTTGGGTCAAGTGAGTTATTCAAAGCCCTGCAGAGGCTAGCCCATACGTGCTTGGGTGTTCTCATTACTCCAATTCACATAAAGAATCTAAACCCCACAGTCAGTAGGCCTCAAATTGGAGAAGCCAAGCAGTATTAATGGCAGACCTATTTGATCACTCCTCGTTCACAGTCAGGGTTTCCAGGCCACACTGATTTTAGGCAAATCGGGGGAAAGGTAGGTTATTTTGGACATTGTCTTGGTCTGTGTCCCTCATGGAAAACTCCATCCAGAGGTTATGATGAGGGTCTACATGGAAGAAGATAAGGGCCATGTGGGAGAATTTTGTTTTGAATTGTGGTAAGTTGTGTGGCAGTTGGAAGAGATGCCTGGGTTTACCTGGGCTTTAACTCTGGTGTGATTCCCCTTAGAGTCTGAGTTCTGGAACTGACCTCAGAGAAGCATTGTCATCAATTGTGTTTGAATTTTACTAGGCCATGCATGAGAGTTGCCCTTGGAACCTGAGATCTAGGCCCAGAGTGGCTTTCCACAGAGCACTGGGAATCTCAGCCAGGATATCACATGATTTTATTCTGAAAGACTTTGCAGCCACAGTTGAGTCAAAACACGCATGGACCTCACATTGTAGACCTCAATGGGCCTGGCTTCATGTGACCTTTTGGCTACTCTTTGGGAAGCCTTGCCTGTGAGTGTTCTCTAGAGCTTTCATTGAAATGAGCTTCCTCAACATTTAATGGTTCCTGAATGAATTGAAACCCCCAGAGCCTCCAACTTCATCCTTGACAAATGGCTTGATAAATACCATGAAATTTTTGAAATTCCCATGACCAGGTGGCACTGGAGAACTTTTGGATGTCCTGTTGCTGATGATGAGTGTACCAGACAGTGCCTTGATTTACTGGGTTTCATAAAATTTGTGTAGAACAGTGATGCCAGTAAGTTGGATCCTGCTCATTAGTGGGCCTAGAGCAGTGGTGTGAAGGTGTGTGATAAAACATGTGTGGTGGTGACATGTGGATCTGCCATTGGCTTCCCAAAGGCTTGTGACTGACATGGTACAGCCAGCAGACCCTTCTATGCAAAGGTGTTTTTTATATAGAGAGGTTTCAGGGCAATGTTCAGAATCAGGTTGCTATGGAAATGGGGGCAACTTATGTGGAATTGAATCCTGGTTGGTGCATTCTCATGCAGACCGTGACCCTCCACACGGGACAGAACTCTCTCCAGCACTGTGTCCCAGTTTAGCTCCTTGTATTTCATGAAGCAAATACCAAACTCCCAGTGCACCTGTGAGAAACACCACGAAAATTGGAGAATGACCAAATGGCTTCACAGTCCACACGTGGAGACACTTACAACCCAGTGACCATAGTTAAACTACAAAGAGAGTATTCAGCATGGCTGCCTCATGTTCATTGGAAAATTAGAAACAATATCCTCCAGGTCACATTGTTGCACACCCAGATTTGATGGTCTCCCAACAAAGGAAGCTAAAGCTCCTAACAACAACATATATTTTTAAGTGCCCAACCTCAGAGGAAGTTTCTCAAGAAGTCTTTACACCAGCAGAGCTCCATGTTTGAGAAATGTTTACCCTGTCCCTTACTTTTGAAAACTCCTCTACCACCTCGGAGGTTGTGAACTCCTGAGCATTTTTCATTCCTGATATATATTCACAGATTTTCTAACTTTTCTCCTCTAATTGTGTCTTACTCGGAAGAAAGGCAATGTCAAGGCAATGTTCTGGATGAGAGTGTGAACATTTTTTTGTAGCACATATTTACATACACATTGCATTCATTTTACAATTTTCCATTCAAAATACTGAATCTCTGACATGAACCCATACCCTACTAGACTCTGACTACTACTCCTAATATGATGGAGAAAAATAACACAAACAGAATAGGAATACAAGCAGTTAGGAGAAATCATAGTGTATAGTTGTACTTGTATTTTGCATGATTAATGGTAGGTGTTATAAATCTAGTCAATATTTAATTTAAATAGTTCTCCATGTGTTTTTAAGGTTAACAAATATGTGAATTCCTGTCTCCCTTTCTCTGTATCCTATTTAGCACATGTACTTTTAAATGCACATATAGAATCATACCTGGTATCACATGTACATTTTTGTGAGGTGGCTGATTTGGCAAATACAATTTGTGAGAAGTGATCACTCCTCTTAAACGCTGTTGGAACTGAAAATTCAACCTATAGGTGAGCTTCCTAGTTGAACAACATTATACATAAATCCATGTTCAATTAAAGAAATATTTTTGCATCTGTGGATGATATATATATCATGATAAATTTCGATTGGCATATATATTGCTAATTTAATGTCTGTGTGTGTGTGTGTATTTTGTGTGTGTGTGTGTATGTGTGTGTGTGTGTGTGTGTGTGTGTATATATATATATATATATATATATATATATATATATATATATGTATATATACTCTCCAGAAATATATGTGTCTTATATACACTCTCTAAATTCATTCATGTTCATGTATATGGATTTATAATCAACTTTTCACAAGATTTTTCACAGAAATATTCATCCACCTGAAATACATATTTGTTTCCAGTACTTAAAACTAACTTCAGTTTATTTGGCATACAAATACTATTATTTTTACAGTAACTGACCCAGTTTAACATCAATGCAAGTAGATTCCAGTGGGACATGATGTGTATTTTGAAGGTCATTTTTATTCAGCACTGGTACAATACTATTTCTTCAATTTATGCACATGATAGGATATATATTCCATCCACAAGTTAGCAAACTTATAGGCAGTTGTTTCACTTTCATCACTTCCTGCTTCAGAACACATAAATTCCTCTAGGTTTCTTGACTGGGCTTTTCATGAGACTTCTTTCCAAACACATTATTTTTAATTTCCATGATCACTTTTGAAGCAAAACTCACACACTCTTCATGATAAACCATAATCCTAATATTACCATTAGATGTATTAGTGGTTGAAATGAATGTATGTATATCAATATAAGATTTCCTGTATATTTTCAGATATCAATGGAATCCATTATTTAAATTTGGAACCCATTGTATTATTTATTCACATTATGGTCTATTCATGCATTATCTCTATATTCAGAGTCACAGGATATACCTATTTGTACCCCGAATACTAATTTATACATCTTCAAAATATTGCTCCCAGAAATGGTGGAAGAAATACTCACGTCACCTTATCTACATATACATTTTATCACAGTAATATTCTGGACACAAAAAGCAAAGATGACACTTATTATTTTACCAATGTAAAGGTCAGGCGAGTGTCGGAGGAAGAGACTACCAGAGACTGTCTCATGCAACAGCCAAGGATTTATGGGGGTCCAGCATGCTGGGGTCAGAGCTCCCTTGAATATAGCACAGAGTCCTGAGAACAGCTTAAGCAGAGCTTATATACTTTCCTTGGAGAGGGCAGATAGGAAAGTTTATTGATGGGTCAGGGCGAGTGGGCGGTTTGCGTCCAAATGGGTGAGGAAGTACATTCTGCAGTTTTGCAGTTGGGTACAGCACTTTCAGGGAACTAGATTAGCAAACAGTTCTCAAGACATCAACAGTGTTTTGTTAAGCATACCGAAAAACTGGAAGTGACAAGTACCTATTTTATTAACCTTTCATTCCCCACTTCTTCTTTTGGTTACTTTTAATCATAAAAATGATCATTGGGGGTGTCACATTTTATGTTTACTAGTGTGGTATATTGTTTTCTGATTACCATAAGTTTAACTTGTCCAATTTGAGCATGGAGAAAGGAAACTACACGGTTGATCAAACAGGGTCCTACAATTACCAATAATATGAGGATTATTAAAGGACTGGCCAGGGCTGATGAAAATGTAGTTAATGAGGGGGCTTTGTGAACCAAGACTCAAACCACCTTTTTTGGGCCTCTCTCTCTTGTTGATGCTCTTCAAGGCATCTTCTTAATTTAATCATAGATTCTTTTACAACTCCAGTATGGTCGGCATAAAAACAACATTCTTCCCTCAATGCAGGACGAAGGCCCCTTCTCTCATGAAGAGGAGGTCCAACCCTCGACTGTTCTGTAAAATAACTTCAGAGAGAGAGGTTAAAGATTCGTGTAAAGCTGTGAAGGAGGTTTTTAATATCTTTAAGTTTTGGTCTATTACTGCTTCTAATTGGGTCATTTGTTGTGTCCCATGGACCAGGGCAGTGGTTCCTGTGCCCACCCCTGCAGCAACTCCTATTCATAATAGGATGACTAAAGTGAGGGATACAGGTTCCTGGCAGAACCGGGTTGTTTGCCCCCCTATTTGATATTTAAATGTACCTGCGTCATGATAGAGCACTCTGGAAAACATCTGCACCATTACATAATTAATCACATCTGTTGACCATTTTATGAAAACATAAACAATGTTTAAGTGTATAGAATTGTACTGCTGTAGAGATGGACAAGGCAAGGTACCTAAGATAGCACAGAAGACAGGGAAACAGTCTTATTTGGTTGCATCCGGATTTAGAGGGCATTGCTTCTGTTGTAATCAATTAATCCCTGAACCCAAAGTTTAGGTTGTTTCAGAATTTTGTACCCAGCATGTAAGGGAAGGGGCTCAGAAGTTCACAGTCTGCAGAAGTTCACAAAAAGCAGTTTTTGTTTCTGTTTTTTTTTCCTCTGTTCTGGGAAAGTTAACTTCTTAAGGACACCTGGGAGGGGGAGAGCTTTTTTCTTCTTTTTTTTCTTTTCCTCCCTGCCAGCTGTTACCATGGAGCCCAGTTGGTAACTTCTATATCTTAGAAATGTAGCCATCTCTATGAAGCCCCAGCTCTAGGGCAGAGGCCTTCTTCATATATTTTGTTAAAAACTACTAAGGGGGTGTCTAGCTTAGGAGTGCTGATTTTTCCAGCCAGTGGCCAAGTAGAACAGAGCAACACAAATAGAGGAAGTTTATCTACATTGAACTCTTTTATAGGAACTGTGTTGCTGAAAGGCTTAAAGTCAGCCATGGTGAAGACTTCTGGAGAAGGTCATTTAAGACTTTTCTGTGGGCCTGATACAGAGGGGAAGACAGGGAAGGCAGGGGATGAGAGCAGCTCCGTGGATCTGAGGATGAGGAAAAAGAGATATAAAAGAATTATGGGAAAGGGGTTTGGGATTTTCCTGGCAACAAAACTTGAGCAGTAGAACAGGTAGAGCAGAGGGGAAGACGGGAGTGAGTATCCCAAAAAGCCTGTGAGGGACTTTAAATTCTTAGTAACCTGTTTTCAGTGATGACAAAGCAACTTTAAAGGCCATTTTAATTACATCTTTGATAGGCCTTAGCTGGTTTGAGCTTTGGGTTAGCTGGTAAGAGGACCTGGTGGGACCCGGTGTGGGCACTGACAGGAGGAGAGAGGAGTGAGTGGGTGGAAGGGTACCTCAGTACCTGCAAGCTCAGCAAGGGGCAATGGTCTGAGAACCGACGGAAATTTGGGTTTTTGATCTAGTAACTGGAGCTGAGAAATCAGGTTGCTGATGTGGGAGTGACAGCAGAGAGTCTGGGGCAGAAGGCTGCGGGTGAGTATCTATTGGAGAAGCATAGTTCAGGATTTGAGCATAGGAGGGAAAAGGCCTACACGTAGGGGAATTTCCTTCCACACTTTTGAGCACTTGTCGAAGTTGAAAAGGTCACGGAAAATTTGAGGATCTAGAGACCCTTCTGGTGGCCATCGGTTTTTGTTATCTAACTGGTAATATGGCCAATGCTGTGTACTGAATTTGATGAGGAGTTTTGCTTCCACCAGGTAGCCCCTGTATCCTCACATCCCCATTATTTACAGAAGAAGTTGGCTTTTCCCCCACACAGTCGTGGCTGTTTTTGGCTTTGGTAGTCCGCCAGGCAAACATAGTAATCTAGGCTAGCCAACCTGCATCTGGCTCGCGTGTCCCTACATCCATAATGTTTGTTTCCATTATCTATTGTATGGAAAGTATTTAATGGAATTTTTGGGGATCCTCTTCATCAGGGATTTCCCAATAGGAAAGACGTATAGCCAGCTGACAAATTTCTTGGTGGAGAGATGGCCACCAGGTCCCTAAGTGGGCTGTATGTGCGATAGACCATACTTCTTGTCTAGTAGGATTTGTGATCAGCCATCGCTGCTGAACGGGTTGATGAGGGTTAGGACTACTGGTGACCAATTGGAGAGTCTATAGTCTTATTCACATGGCGAATTTACAATTTGAAAATGTTACCAGTCTTTTTCATTTTTCAGCCAGATTCTGGACAGGGCACAGGCTTGAGATGAGAATTAGGAACCAGGAAGTGATTCCGTCTAACTTTAGCACTGTAGGTGTTATAAGTAGCACCTGGTATGGTCCTGTCCAGCCGGGTTCCAGGGATGACACCTGATGTTGTCTTATGTAGACAAAGTCTCTTACTTGATATAGATGTGGAGTACCCTCTTCAGCAGGTTGGTAGGCAGTGGCCAGCTGTTTCCACAGGTATTGCTGAGTTCCTTCCAGAACTTTAAGTCTGTCAAGCAAGGTGGTGTGGAAGGGATCGTTAGATCTTTGAGTTAGGGTTAGGTCCCTTACTGGAGATGGGGCCCCATAGAGAATTTCATAGGGGGTGAGGTTACACAAAGAAACAGAGGGAGTATTTCTTGCATGAAATAGTGCATAAGGCAGGAGCATAGTCCAATCTTTTATGCTACTCTTTAAGCTTAATTCCGTTTAGGTCTCTTTAATGGTTCTATTTAATTTTTTTACCTGTCCTGAACTCTGGGGTCTATAAGCACAATGTAACTTCCAATTAATCCCCAGGGTCCTGGCTAACCCCTGAGTTACCTGGGCCATGAACGCTGGTCCATTATCAGACCCTATTACCTTAGGCAGGCCGTACCTTGGAAAAATATCTTTCAGGATCTTCTTGACCACCATTTGCGCCTTTTTTTGGGGGGGGGGAGGCTTCAATCCATCCTGAAATATATCTACAAAGAGTAGGAGATATTTAAGTCCATACCATGCTTGCTTAATTTCAGTAAAGTCCACTTCCCAGAATTGTCCTGGTCTGGTTCCTCGTAGGTGCTTTCCTGCAGGAAAGTTGGAAGGGTAAGCATTAACCTATTGACAGACCCGACAGGCTTTTTTTTACCTGTTCAGTTATTTCCTTTCACTGTGAGTCGGTTAGTGGAAAACTCTGTTCTTGATCCTTCAGGAATGCCTGCAATTTCTTTGAACCAAGGTGAGTGAACTGATGTACATTTTTAACGTAGTGTAGGGCTTTCTGAAATTTCAGGCTTTGCTCAGTGAAGTTGAGGAGTACAGTGTCAGTGTCCTTAGATATTATCAAAAGCTTGCTGGATCTCAGGGGTCCATTAGAATTGGGCATCTCCTTTAACAGCGGGTGTAAATGAGAAGTTAAGGACCCAAACACAGGAATCCTTAACCTGCAAAACCCAGCATTCCCAAGAAACTCTCTGTGTTGTCTGCTGTTAGATGGGGGTGGTTTCTGCACAACCTTTTGATTTCTGGGCTCAGTGAGCCATCGTTTACTGCCCCTAAAGGAATAGCCCAGGAAGATTACTTCTTGCTGGCAAATTTGGGCCTTTTAGGAAGAAGCTCTATACCCGAGTTGAGGAAGCTCACATAATACTGCTTGGGTCCCAGATTCACAGATATCCTTGGTGTTGGGTGCCAGTAGCAGGTCATCCACGTATTGAAGCTGGGTGACTTCGGGGTGCGTAGTTCTGAAGCTGTTGAGATCTCTTTGGAGGGCTTCATCAAAAAGAGTGGGGGAGTTTTTCAACCATTTTGGGGAGTCTAGTCCAAGTTAGTTGACCACACGTTCCAGTTTCTGGGTCTACCCACTAGCAAGCAAACAGCAACTGACTATATTTATGCAGAGGCAAGCAAAAGAAAGCATCTTTTAAGTCCAGAACAGTATACCATTTCCTCTCAGGGTTCAGAGTGATAAGCAGATTGTACGGATTAGGTACACTGGGGTGAATGTCCTACACTCTGTTGTAGGTCTCTCTTATGTCTTTAATGGGGGATAGTCCCCGGCTCCTGGCTTTCTATACTGGTAGCGGGGGAGTGTTTTAGGATGATTGACAAGGCCTTAGGACCCTAAGGCCAGATATTTCTGAATATGGGGCCTTATCCCATCTTTAGCTTTTTTGCTCAGAGGATATTTTTTGACATTGATTGGGGAGGCTGAGGTTTTGAACTCCACTGTTTTTGGAGGTTGTTTCATGGCTAGTCCTAACCCAGCAGTTTTTTTCCAGGCATCTGGGTAATCTGTTATCCATTTCTGGGGTAGCTTGCCTGTTTGATCAGTCTTGGGGGGTGTGAAGAGTTGCTGTTCATCTTCTACTGACATATTTAAAGCGGTGAATATAGGAGTTTATACTAAAGGATTTAGAAATATCATTTTGGGGCCTTCATGGTTAAAAGTCATTTTGGCCCGGAGCTTGGTGAGCAGATCTTTGCCCATCAATGGGGCCAGGCATTCTGGGATTATTAGGAAGGAGTGATGGATTTTTCCTTTCCTCATGTCCATGGTTTTCTTAGTTGTCTAATTCCCATATTTACTGGTGTTAGCACTTTGAACTAGAGAGCTTTTATTTGATAGAGGGCCCAGTGGGGCCTTAAGGACTAAGTATACTGCCCCTGTATCCACTTCAAAGTTTACTGGGGTCCCCTCCACATCAAAAGTTACCCTGGGTTTATTGGGAGTCTAGCAATCTGGGGCTCAGTGCTCACTTGAATAGAGCAGAGAGCAATGAGAACAGCTTAAGCAGAGCTTATATACTTTCCTTGAAGAGGGCAGGGAGGGAAGCTTATTGATGGGTCAGGGCGAGTGGGCGGTTTGCGTGCAAACAGGTGAGGGTGTACATTCTCTGTTTGGCAGTCGGGGACAGCACATTCTGGGGAAAAAATTAGCAAACAGTCCTCAAGGTTTCAACAGTGTTTTGTTAAGCATACAGAAAAACAGGAAGTGACAAGTACCTATCTTATTAACCTTTCACCAAATCCTAAATGGAAAGTGAGCATGGATTTCTAAAAACATCCATTTCCAGGTTGCTTAATGCTCGCAAATCAATCCTATTGGTGACTACATATTTGTTGCTTTCTAAGATTATATATTCAACCTCAACCCTGTTGAAAATGACTAATACTAACCCTCACTTTATGCTTTTTCTGATTTCCTAATGTCTCCATTGATATCTGCTTTCATACATATTTTCCTGAGTTCATCATTGTGACTGACTCTTTACATGTGCTGAAATTTACATTCACTCTCTATCCGAAACCCTATTGCTACAGAACTTTTGTTCGAAATCCTATACTCACTCTTTTTTCTATACCTACCAACTATCTTCCTAATCCTACCGACTATCCCTTTTTGACTGGAAATTCTCTTTGACAATCAATCATCCAAGGTACAAGGTCCTATGCCATTGTATATCAATTTATCTGAGACATCTGTGCAGAATATAATTCAAAGCTAAGTATCCCAATCAACAGCCCAATGCCCTTCTTGGATTCAAACCTTATCTAGATTTCTGTTTTCATACTTATATTTCACCTATATATTCTCGTAAATATCGCGAGTTCCCAATACCATTGTTCATTCCTCAGTATGATTTCTAACCTAAATCAAACCTGTTATTACTCTAACCATACACTGTACCCTCAAACTAACTGTACAGAAGAGCCGGGAGAGAGTTTGTCTTACAATACAGTAATGTAGGGGCTCTTCCACCTGCTGAGAACATCAAAGGTACAAGCAGAAATGATACCCTGGAGAAGTTGCAGGCAGCTATGAAGGACCTAATAGAGCAAAAGTCATCTTCCATGACAAACAACCTGGTCAGTATTAAGGGATGTGTCTGAATCAGCCTCTCCTTTCTTAATGTAGAGAAGATTGATCAAACCATGCCTGTGTGGAGAGCTGTTCCCAGGTGCCTATGGTTGATATACCATTCTAACTTGTGAAAGTGTCACAGGAAGTAGTGGCAGCCTCCATCTCATGGGAACCTTGGATGAATCTGGTAGGACAAAGTGGTTGCCAAGGCAGTGACCTCATTCAGTTCCTGAAGGAAGTGACCTCACCTCACTTTCCTGGTGATGGAAATCTCTGAATTTGGGATCCAGGAAGCCAGGCACCGAGAGCAAGTCCAAGTCCCAATCCCAGTGGTCTCACTTGTTTGGATTTACCAAGGACAGAGTCAGTCTTCCTTGGTACCTACTGATATGAGGATTGCCAAATGCCTGAAGAGCTCTGAAGAGGGGCCTTTACTGAGAAAGCAGGTAGTGGTTCACCGCTGGCTGTTGACAACTTCACAGAGTTGGCCAAGGAGACCAGATCTGAGACAGTACAGGCCATTTTAGGGGAACATAGTATGGCCCACTATTCAGAGGACACTCCGGATAGTCACAGACCTACTTGAGTTAAGGAGGTGCCTTTGTGGGTGTGGGTGTGAGTTTGTGGTTTTGTCTCATGTTCTGAGAATAGGTAGGAAAGGCTGTTGTTTTGATTGGAGTGGACTGTTTCTAGAAAGTCGTTTGACTAGGCGAGTGCTTCTATGTCTGTGTATCCCACTCTGTCCATGGTTGTAGACATTCGAAAAGAGAATGTATCAATGTATGTGTCCTGTCTAGTGGAAAACTTTCCAGCATTCATCAGGCCTAGTTGATGAATGGACTGTGGCTTTCCTTATGGATGGGCAACACCTACTAACTTCCTAAGTTCCTGTTTTCTTCCTGAATTCTGGCCACTCTCCAGAATAGCCTCATAGTTTCGTGTCCAAGATACATACCACCCCCAAGCTCTGTGACATGGCCATGTACTTGATAGCTATAGGAAATGGGAACATCTTAGAAAACTCAGACATCATTGTGACCAGTAAACGCTCAGTGAAGAACCCATATTTTGGTTCATTTGCTTACCTATTGTTCTGTTGCCCTGAATGTCAGGAAGGTCTTTGCCTCAGGCCACCCCTTTGTGAAGCCTGAATAAAACAGTTTTAAAGTGGAAATAAATGGGAATAACTTGTGGTTCTTTGCTTTGGAAAGGGATGTGTTTGAATCAGCCTCCTAGCCCTGTATGAGGTTGTGGCTTAAATTTTCAGCACATGATGGATCTAAAGATAGATACCATGTGTGCAATCAAAACCATAATGGCAAAAATTCAGTAATTGTGGATGAGTCTCTTGCCTTCCTCTGTTAGGTACCTGACCTCTATCAAGTGAGACAGGGATCCTTTTGGTCAAATGAGTTTTTCAAAGTCCTGCAGAGGTGCTTGTGTTTTCTCGTGACTCCAAATCACATAAAAAAATCTATACCTGAGAGTCAATAGTGCTCAAATTGGAGAAGCAGAGCAGTATTAACGGCAGGCCTATTTGATCACTTCTGGTTCACAGGAAGGGTGTCCAGGCCACCCTGACTTTAGGCAAATGAGGGGCAAGGGAGAATATTTTGGACACTGTCTTGGGATGCGTCCCGCATGGAAACCTCCAGCCAGAGTTTATGATGAGTGTCTATATTTAACAAGATGAGGGCCATGTGGGAGTGTTTTGGTTTTAATTGTGGTCATTCGTGTGGCGGTTGGAAGAGATGACTGGATCCAAATGGGCTTGAACTATGGTGTCATTCCCCTTAGAGACTGAGTTCTGGAACTTACCTCAGAGAAATATTGCCATGAATTGTGTTGGGATTTAGGAGGCCACGCATGAGAGTCACCCTTGGAAACTGAGATCTAGGCCCAGTGTCGCTTTCCACAGAGCACTGGGAATCTCAGGAGGATATCACACAATTTTATTCTGAAAAACTTGTCAGACATATTTGATAGTCAAAACACACATGGACCTCAATTGTAGACCTCAATGGGCCTTGCTTCATGTGACCTTTTGGCCACTCTTTGGGAAGCCTTGCCTGTGACAGTTCTCCAGAGCTTTCATTGAAATGAGCTTCCTCACCATTAAATAATTTCTGAATGAATTGAAACCCACAGTGTCTCCAACTTCATCCTTGAAAATTGGCTAGATAAATACCATGAAATTTTTGAAATTTCCTTGACCAGGTGGCACTGGAGAACATTTGGATGTCCAGTTGCTGTTCATGAGTGTACCAGACAGTGTGTTGATTGACTGGTTTTCATGAAAATGGTGTAGAAAAGAGATGCCAGTCATTTGAAGCCTGTTGAGTAATGGGCCCAGAGCGGGGGTGAGCAAGTGTGTGATAAAACATCTGTGGTGGGGTCATGTGGATCTGCCATTGGCTTCCAAATGGCTTGAGACTGACATGGTGCAGCCAGCAGATCCTGTATGTAAAGACATCTGGTTATATAGAGAGGTTTCAGGGCAATGTTCAAAATCAGGTTTCTATGGTCAAGGGAGCAACCTATGTGGTATACAAGCCCTGTTGGTGCATTCTCCTGCAGACCCTGACCCACCACACGTGAAAGAACTTCCTCCAGCCCTTTGTCCCAGTTGAACTCCTTGTATTTCATGAAGCAAATACCAAACTCCGAGTGCAGTATCAAGAAACGTTTTGAAAAGTGGAGGATGACCTAATGGCTTAGCAGTCTACATGGGGAGACACTTAGACCCAGTGGCCATAGTTTACCTACAAAGAGAGAAATCAACACTGCTGCTTCATGTTCATTGGAGAATTATAAACCATGTCCTCCAGGTCACAGATGTGCAGACCAAGCTTTGATTGTCTCACTAGAAAGGAAGCTAAAGCTCCTGACAACAACATATATTTCAAGTGCCCAACCTAGAGGCAGTTTCTCCAGAAGTCTTTAGGCTGGTAAATCTCCATGTTTGTGGAGATTTTACACTTTCCCTTACTTTTGGAAACTCCTCTACCAACTCCAAGGTTGTGAACTCCTGAACATTTTTCATTTCAGATATGCATTCAAAGATTGTCTAACTCTTCTCCTCTAAATGTGTCTTACTTGGGGTGAAGGTAATGTCAAGGCATTGTTCTGAATGAGAGTGGGAAAATTTTTGTGTAGCACACATTTGCATACACATTGATTCATTTTACAATTTTCCATTTGAAATACTGAATTCTTGACACTATCTCATACCCTACTAGACTCTGACTACTAATCCTAATATGATGGAGAAAAATACCCAAACAGAATGAAAATACAAGCAGTTTACAGCAGGCATGGTGTATTGTTGGACTTCCTTTTTGCATGATAGAGGGTAGGTATTCTAAATCTACTCAATTTTTAATTGAAATAGTCCTCCATGTGTTTTTAATGTTAACACATATGTAAATTCCTGTCTTCCTTTCTATGCAGCCTACTCAGCACATGTATTTTTATATGCAAATATAGAATCCTACATGGTCTCACACGTACATTTTTTTGAGTTGGCTGACTGGGCAGAAACAAGTTGTGAGAAGAGATCTCGTAAACGCTGGTGGAACTGAAAATTAAAACTATGGGTGAGCTTCCCAGTAGAACAATTTATACATAAATCCATGTTCAGTAAAATAAATATATTTTCATCTGTGGATGATATATATTACTGATAAATTACGTTTGGCATATATATTGATACTTTTTAATGTATTTTTGTGTTTTTCTGTATATATATATATATATATATATATATATATATATATATATATATATACACACACACACACACTCTCCAGATTTTTTAAAATATGAAATATATGTCTCTTATATACACTCCATCAATTCATTCATATTCATGTATGTGGATTTATAATCAACTTTTCACAAGATTATTCTCAGAAATATTCATCTACCTGAAATACATATTTGTTTCCCAGTATGAGAACTAACTTCAATCAATGGTGCTTACAAATCCTAATATTTTTACAGTAACAGACCCAGTTTAACATCAATGCAAGTAGATTCCTATGGGACTTAATGTCTATTTTGACCTTTATTTTAATTCAACACTGGTACATTAGTATTTCTTCAGTTTTTGCACATCATAGGACATATATTTCATCCACAAGTTAGCAAATTAATAAGAATTTGTTTCACTTCCTGCTTCAGAACACATGAATTCTTCCATGTTACTTGACTGGTCTTTTCATGAGACTTCTTTCCAAACACATTATTTTCGATTTCCATAATCAATTTTGAAGCTAAACTCACACACTCTTCATGATAAACTATAACATTAATATTACCATTAGATGTAAAACTGGTTGGAATGAATGTATGCATATCAATATAAAATTTCCTGTATATTTTCACATTTCAATTCAATCCATTATTTAAAGTTGGAACCAGTTATGTTATTTATTCACTGTATGGTCTATTAATGCATTATCTCTATATTCATAAACACAGTGCACACCTATTTGTCCCCCCATTACTAATTTGTACCTCTTCAAAATATTGCTCCCAGAAATGGTGGAAGAAATACTGATGTCACCTTATCTATATATACATTTTATCACAGTAATATTCTGGACACAAAAAGCAAAGGTCAAACTCATGATTGTATCAAAGCCTAAATGGAAAGTGAGCATGGATTACCAAAAACAACCATGTCCTGGTTACCTAATGCTCTCAAATGTCAATCCTATTGATGACTACATATTTGTTTCTTTCTAAGATTATATATTCAACCTCAAGCCTGTTGGAAATGTCTAATTCTATCACTCACTTTACACTTTGCCTGATTTCCTAATATCTCTATTGATATCTGCTTTCCTACATATTTTCCCTAGTTCATCATTGTGACTCATACTTCACATATGCTGACATTTACATTCACTCTCTACCCGAAACTCTATTGCTAAAGAACTTTTGGTCCAAATCCTATACTCACTCTTCTTTATAAACCTACTGACTATCTTACTAATCCTACTGACTATCACTTTTTAACTCGATGTTCTCTTCAACAATCAATCATTCAAGGTAAAAGGTCCTATGCCATTTTATATCAATTCATCTGAGACACATGTGCAGAACATAATTCAAACCTAAGTATCCCACTCAAGGGCCCAATGCCCTTCTGGCTTTATATCTTACCTACATTTCTGTTTTCATACTTATATTTCACCTATATATTCTTGTAAATATCACAGGTTCCCAATACCATTATTCATGCGGCAGAGAGATTCCTAACCCAAATCGAACATGTTATTAACCCTAAATATACACTGTTACCTCAATCTAACTTTACAGAAGAGGAGGGACAGAGTTTCTCTTTAAATACCGGAATGTAGGGAATCTTCCACCTGCTGAGAACATCAAAGGTCCATGTAGAAATAATCCCTGGAGAAGATGTAGGCAGCTGTGAAGTTCCCGAGAGAGCAAAAGTCATCTTCCATGGCAAACAACCTGGTGAGGATGAAGGGATGTGTCTGTATCAGCCTCTATCAACTTAATGTAGAGAAGATAGACCAAACCAGGCCTGTGTGAAGAGGTGTTCCCAGGTGCCTATGGTTGATATACCATTCTAACTTTTGAAAGTGTTACAGAAAGTAGGAACAGCCTCCATCTCATGGGCCCTTAGAAGTAACTATTTGGACAAAGTTGTTGCCAAAGCAGTGACCTCATTCAGTTTCTGAAGGAAGTGACCTCACCTCACTTCCTTTGTGATGGAACTCTCTGAACTTGGGATCCAGGAAGAATGGCACCCAGAGCCAGTCGCAGTCCCAGGCCCAGTGGTCTCACTTGCTTCAATTTACGAAGGACAGAGTCAGTCTTTCTTAGTGCCTACAGATGTGAGGATGTTCAAATGCCAGAAAAGCTCTGAAGAGGGGCCTTTCCTGAGAAAGCAGGTAGTGGCTCACCCATGGCTAATGACAACTTCACAGAATTGGCCAAGGAGACCAGATTTGAGACACGACAGGCCATTTGGGGGGAATATAGTATGGCCCACCATTCAGAGGACACTCTGGGTAATCACAGAACTACTTGGAGCAAAGGTGGTGCCTTTGTGGGTGTGGGTGTATGTTCATGGTCTTGTCTCATGTTCTGAGAATAGGTAGGAAAGACTGTTTGTTTGGATTGGCGTGGACTGTTTCTAGTTAGTCGTTTTGCAATGCGAGTGCTTCTATGTCTGTGTATCCCACTGTGTCCGTGGTTGTAGACATTAGAAATAAGAATGCATCAAAGGATGTGTCCTGTCTAGTAGAAAGCTTCCCAGCATTCATCTTGCCCAATTTATAAATGGACTGTGGCTTTTGTTATCAAAGGGCAACACCTGATATCTTCATAAGTTTCTGTTTTCTTTCTGAATTCTGGACACTCTGCAGAATAGCTTCATGGTTTTGTGTCCAAGATATTTACCACCTAAAAGCTCTGTTATATGGCCATGTAGTGGGTAGCTAGTGTGACCAGGAAAGTCTCAGTGGAGAAACCCTGATTTGGGCTTTTTGCTTACCTATTGTTCTGTTGCCCTGAATATCAGGAAGGTATTTACCACAGGCCAATTCTTTGTGAAGCCTGAAGAAAAAAGTTTTCAAATGGAAATGAATGGACATCACCTGTAGCTCTTTGCTTAATTGCTTTGGAAATGGATTTGTCTGAAACAGCCTCTTGGCCCTGTGTGAGTCTGTGGTTAGATTCTCAGCACCTGATGGATCCCATGTGTTCATCCAAAACCAAAATGATCAATAGAGCAGTCATTGCGGATGAAGTCTCTTGCCTTCCTCTGTAAGGTTCCTGACCTCCATCAAGTGAGAAGAGGGATTCTTTGGGTCAAATGCATTCTTTAAAGCCAAGGAGAGGCAAGCCCAAAGGTGCTTGCATTTTCTCATGCTTCCAATTCACATAAAGAATCTAAACCCCACAGTCAGTCATCCTCAAATTGGAGAAGCAGAGCAGTATTAACGGCACACTATTTGATCACTCCAGGTTCACAGGAAGGTGTTCAGGCCACCCCGACTTTAGGCAAATGAGGGGCAAGGGAGCTAACTTTGGACACTATCTTGTTCTGCATCCCTCATGGAAACCTCCAGCCAGAGTTTATAATGAGTATCTATATGGAAGAAGATGAGGGCCTTGTGGGAGTGTTTGGGTTTTAATTTTGGAAGTTTGTGTGGCGGTTGAAAAAGATGACTGGCTCCACCTGGTCTTGAACTCTGGTGTGATTCCCTTTAGAGACTGAGTTCTGGAACTGACCTCAGAGAATTATTGCCATGAGTTGTGTTGGGATTTTAGGAGGCCATGAATGACAGTCGCCCTTTGAAACTGAGATCTGTGCCCAGAAAGGCTTTCCACAAGGCACGAGGAATCTCAGCCAGAATATCACATGATTTTATTCTGAAAGACTTGGCAGCCATAGTTGAGAGGCAAAACACACATGATCTCACATTGCAGACCTCAATGGGCCTGGCTTCATGTGACCTTTTGGCGACCCTTTGGGAAGCCTTGCCTGTGAGTGTTCTCCAGAGCTTTCATTGAAATGAGCTTCCTCAACATTTAAAGGTTCCTGAGTGAATTGAAAATCATAGTGCCTCCAACTTCATCCTTGAAAAATGGCTAGAGAAATACCATGGAATTTTTGAAATTTTCATGACCAGGTGGCACTGGAGAACTTTTTGATGTCCATTTGCTGATCATGAGTATACCAGACAGTGCCTTGATTGACTGCGTTTCTTAAAAATGGTGTAGAACAGAGATGCCAGTAAGTTGGAGCCTGCTGAGTAGTGGGCCTAGAACAGTGGTGGGCAGGTGTGTGATAAAACATCTGTGTTGGGGCCATGTAGATCTGCCATTGGCTTCCAAATGGCTTGTAACTGACATGGTGCAGCAAGCAGACCCTTATATGTAAAGGCATCTTGTTATATGGAGAGGTTTCAGGGCAATGTTCAGAATCAGGATGCTATGGTCAAGGGGTCAAACTATGTGAAATAGAAGCCTGACTGGTGCATTCTCCTGCAGACCCTGAGGCACCACATGTGACAGAACTCCCTCCAGCACTCTGACCAAGTTGAACTCCTTGTATTGTGAAGCAAATAACAAACTCCCAGTGCTCTACTAAGAAAAGTAGAGCATGATCAATTAGCTTCATAGTCCACACAGATTGACCCTTAGACTCCAGTTGCCACAGTTTACCTACAAAGTGAGAATTCAGCACTGCTGCCTCATGTTCATTGGAAAATAAGATACCATGTCCCCCAGGTCACATAGATGCAGACCAGTTTTGATGCTCTCACTATAGAGGAAGCTAAAGCTTCGGACCACAACATACATTTTAAGTGCCCAAACTCAGAGGCAGTTTCTCAATATGTCTTTAGGCCTGCAGAGCTCCATGTTTGTGGAGTGTTTACCCTGTCCCTTACTTTTGGAAACTCCTCTACCACCTCCAAGCTTGTGAACACCGAGAATATTCCATTCCAGATATGTATTCACAGATTTTCTAACTCTTCTCCTCTAATTGTGTCTTATTAGGGGAGAAGGTAATGTCAAGGCATTGTTCTGAATGAGAGTGGGAAGATTTTTGTATCACACATATTTGCAAACACAATGGGTTTATTTTCCTATTTTCTATTCGAAATACTGAATCTCTGACACTAATCAATAACCTACTAGACTCTGACTACTAATCCTAATATGATGGAGAATAGTAACCCTAACAGAATGGAAATACAAACAGTTCAGAGAAGGCATGGTGTATACTTGGACTTCCCTTTTGCATTATATGGGGTTGGAGTTATAAATATAGTCAATGTTTATTGAAATATTTCTCCATGTGTTTTTAACGTTAACAAATATGTGAATTCCTCTCCCCTTTCTCTGTCACCTATTCAGCACATGTATTTTTATATGCTCATATAGAATACTACCTGGTATCACACAGACTTTCTTCTGAGGTGGCTGACTTGGCAGATACAAATTGTGAGAAGAGATCACTCCTCCTAAACCCTTTTGGAACTGAAATTTCAACCTATGGGTGAGCCTCCTAGTTGAACAACATTATACATAAATCCATTTTCAGTAAAATGTATTTTTTTGGATATGTGAAGGATATATATTTCATTTTGAATTTCGATTGGCATATATATTGCTACTTTTTAATGTCTGTGAGTGTGTTTCTGTGTGTATATATATATCACTCTCCAGATTTTTCAAAATATGAAATATATGTGTCTTATTATACACTCCCTAAAATCATTCATATTCACGTATGTGGATTTATAATCAACTTTTCACAAGATTATTCTCAGAAATTCAGATTATTCATTCACCTGAAATACATATTTGTTTCCTAATACTGAAAACTAACTTCAGTAAATGCTGCATACAAAGCATAATATTTCATCATTGCCTGATGGCCTCGAATAGAGTGCATCACACCCAGTGTAACGCGCCACTGCACAGGTGAATAACGAGATAGAACCACAAAAAACTATCTTGTTAAGAACTTACAGCAAAATGGGGGTGCACCAAAACCTATAAGAAAGATTTTTAGCACTGAGATCTGGTAATTGGGTCTGAAAAACGAGCCAAATGTGCAACCAGAGATCCGGTCTGACTGATCCTCAAAACAATAGAGTGTCTGGGTTCCAATAGACACCCTCCACACCCAACAAATGACAGGCCCAGAATACAGATTGAACTGCAGAGAAGCATCACTCAGGGGAAATCTAGTCTAGCAGGAGAAACCAGGACTAGCAGGAGAAACCAGGGGACTAGAGGCCAGGCTCTTGTGACTGGGAAGCTGGAGAACACAGAAGCGCAGGTGACAGTCCACCTGCTGTCCGCGTGACTGGGCGTCTGGAGAACACCGGCGCGCAGGAGACCGACTGCGACACTGGGTGGCTAGTGATTGCCCACCCGCCAGTGACCTAGAGCTGAAACCAACTGGAGACAGTCCAGTTCATCCCCGTATTCGAACATTTCGGCAAGGAGCCTGGGCCCGCCAAAGCAGAGGGGTGACGTCACTGGAGCTCGGCCTTCGGAATTCCCTACAAGTGGAATCCACTTTAGCAGGCATAGTCTACCAACACAAAGGAGAGACAACAGAGATACACAACACCGAAACAAATCTATAGAATAAAACAGAAACACAGCAATCAAATAGAGCTGGAAAGTAACATGAGCATCATGAAAAAACAAGGGAAAGAAAGGAGTACAAACAATGCAGGACAACTTAATTCTACAGGGGGACCTAGAAGCATCAGAAACAGGGATAGGGAAAGAACTTAAGGCATTCCTAACTCAGATGGAAAGGAATATTAGAGAAGACATGAGGCAGCAAGTCCAAGCAATAAAAGTATATTTTGAAAATGAATTAAACAAACAAACTCAAATGGCAAACAACGAGCTTTACCAGGAGATAGAGATCTTAAAAGAAATCAAACAGTAATACTAGAAATGCAGGAAAGTATTAACCAAATTAAAAACTCAAACGAGAATATTACAAATAGACTAGATCAAGCAGAAGTCAGAATATCAGATAATGAAGACAAAGTTTATCAACTTGAAAAGAATATAATCAACACAGAAAAGAGGCTTAAATCCCACTAGCAATCTATTCAAGAGATATTGGATGTCATAAAAAATGAGAGTCATTGGGATAGAAGAAGGCATAGAGATTCAAACCAAAGGAATGGAGAACATATTAAATAAAATAATTCTAGAAAACATCCCAGAGATGAAAGATGGATCGGATTGTCAAATCCTGGAAGCCTACAGGACCCCAAACATTCAAAATCATAATAGACAAACTCCAAGACATATAATTATGAAGATAGCCAACATACAGAACAAGGAGAGAATATTAAACACTATAAGAGAAAGGAGGCAGATTACATTCAGGGGAAAACCAATTAGGTTAATGACTGATTTTTCATCACAGACTTTGAAAGCGAGAAGATCCTTGAACAATGTATTTCAAATGCTGAAAAATAATGGATTCCAACCAAGAATACTGTATCCAGCAAAATTAAGGTTCAGATTTGAAAACGAAATTAAAGTCTTTCACAATAAACAAAAGCTAAAAGAATTCGCAGCCAGAAAACCAGCACTGCAAAGCATTTTGAGCAAAATACTACAAGAAGAGGAATTGATAAATAGTGCCGAAAACTAACAGCAGGAGGTATCTCAGTAAAGGGGGAGGAAAATAACCAAAAAAGTAAAAACTAGCCAAACTAAAACATAATAAATAAATAAACATGATTGGAAGAACAAATCATATTTCAATTGTAACCTTAAATGTTAATGGATTATATTCACCAATCAAGAGAATGGGCTAGTAACCTGGATCAAAAAAAATAAATCCAACAATATGCTGCCTTAAGGAGACTCATATGATAGGAAAAGACATACACAGGGTGAAGGTAAAAGGTTGGGAAAAATCATACCACTCACATGGCCCTCAGAAGCAAGAAGGAGTGGCCATACTCATGTGGAATAAAATCAACTTCAAACCTAAGTTAATCAAAAGGGATAAAGAAGGACACTATATTCTGTTAAAAGAAACCATCCACCAACAAGACATAACAATTATGAATTTGTATGCACCAAGCAATGGAGCTGCAATGTTCATAAAACAAACTCTCCTCAAGTTCAATAGCCAAATAGACTACAACACAATAATTATGGGTGACTTCAAGACACCACTCTCAGCATTAGACAGATTCTCTAGACAAGAACTGAATAAAGAAACTATCAAACTCAACAGCACAATTTGTAACCTAGACTTGAACGACATATATAGAATATATCAGCCATCATCAAGTGGATACACGTTCTTCTCAGTTTCACATGGATCCTACTCAAAGATAGACCATATATTATGCCATAGGGCAATTCTTAGTAAATATAAAAGCATGGAGATTATACCATGCACTATATCTGATAATAATGGAATGAAACTGGAAATCAATGATGAAAGAAGTAAGGAAAAATCCTACATCACATGGAAAATGAACAACATGCTACTGAATGATCAATGGGTTACAGAAGACATAATGGAGGAGATAAAAAAAATTCTTAGAGACAAATGACAATACAGACACAACGTACCAGAATCGATGGGACACAATGAAAGCAGTTTAAGAGGGAAGTTCATTTCTTGGAGTTCTTTCCTCAAAAAAAGAAAAAAAATCAACAAATAAATGAACTCACACTACACCTCAAAAACCTAGAAAAGGAAGAGCAAAACAACAGCAAATGTAGTAGAAGACAAGAAATAATTAAATTTAGAGCAGAAATCAACAAAATTGAAACAAAAAAAAATTAAAAAATTTGATAAAACTAAAAGTTGGTTCTTTGAAAAAATAAATAAGATTGACAGGCCCACAGCCATGCTAATGAAGAGAAGAAGAGAGAGAACTCAAATTACTAACATACGGGATGAAACAGGCAATATCACAACAGACACTACAGAAATACAGAAGATAATTAGAAAGTATTTTGAAACACTATATTCCAATAAAATAGAAGATAGTGAAGATATCGATGAATTTTTTAAGTCATAAGATCTGCCCAGATTGAGTCAGGAAGACACACGCAATTTAAACAGACCAATAACAAAGGAAGAAATGAAAGAAGCCATCAAAAACTACCAACCAAAAGAAGCCATGGACCGGATGGGTATACAGCGGAGTTCTACAAAACCTTTAAAGAAGAATTAATACCAATATTTTTCAAGCTATTTCAAGAAAAACAAAAAGAAGGAGCTTTTCCAAATTTATTCTATGAGGATAAATCACCCTGATCCTGAAACCAGACAAAGACACTTCAAAGAAAGAAAACTACAGACCAATATCTCTAATGAACTTCGATGCAAAACTTGTCAATAAAATCCTGGCGAATCGAATACAAAAGCATATCAAAAAAATTGTGCACCATGATCAAGTAAGATTCATCCGTGGGATGCAAGTCTTGTTTAATATACGGAAATCAATAAATGCCATTCACCACATCAATAGACATAAAGACAAGAACCATATGATCATCTCAATAGATGCAGAAAAAACATTTGACAAAGCTCAGCATCACTTTATGTTCAAAACACTAGAAAAACTAGGGATAACAGGAACTTACCTCAACATTGTAAAAGCTATATATGCTAAACCTCAGGCTAGCATCATCCTGAATGTGGAAAAACTGAAGGCATTCCCTCTAAAATCTGGAACAAAACAGGGATGCCCTCTATCACCACTTCTATTCAATTTAGTTCTTGAAATACTAGCCAGAACAATTAGACAGACAAAAAAAATTAAAGGCATAAAAATAGGAAAAGAAGTATTTAAATTATCGCTATTTGCAGATGTCATGAAAATATATTTAACAGACCCCAAAGGGTCTACAATGAAACGGCTAGAGTTAATAAATGAATTCAGCAAAGTGGCAGAATATAAAATTAACACGCATAAATGAAAGGCATTCCTGTATGTCAGCAACACAACTTCTGAAATGGAAATGAGGAAAACCACTCCATTCACAATATCCTCAAATAAAATAAGATACTTGGGAATCAACCTAACAAAAGACGTGAAAGTTTTATATACTGAAAACTACAGAACCCTAAAGAGAGAGAGAGAAGAAGATCTTAGAAGATGGAAAACCAAAAGACCCAGAATAGCAAAAGCAACTCTAAACAGAAAATATGAATCTGGAGGTATAGTGATACCAGAGTTCAAACTGTACTAAAAGCAATAGTAACAAAAACAGCGTGGTACTAGTAACAAAATAGGCAGGTGGAACAATGGTACAGAATAGAGGACACAGAAACCAATCCTCAAAATTACAACTTTCTTATATTTGAAAAAGGGGCTAAAAGCATGCAATGGAAGTAGGATAGCATCTTCAAACAATGGGGTAGGGAAAATTGGGGAAAGGTGGGGCAAGGGAGAGAAGTGAACAACAGCAGATGAGGTAGAGAAAGAAGATGGGAGGGGATGGGAGGGGGTATAGTAGGGGATAGTAGGGGATAGGAAATGTAGCAGAATACAACAGTCACTAATATGACATCATGTAAAAATGTGAATGTGTAACCGATGTGATTCTGCAACTCGTATTTGGGGAAAATTGGGAGTTCATAACCCAATTGAGTCAAATGTATGAAAGATGATATAGGATGAGCTTTGTAATGTTTTGAACAACCAATAAAAAATAAATAAATAAAGGTTTAAAGTTGAGTGGGAAGAAATCAGCTAAAAAAGAGTTGAGATGCATTCATTTTGCTAAGCAGAAACTTTGTTTTGTGTACTTGTAACTATCACAAATTTATTTTACCAGAAAACTGGCTTTTAAAAATGCACATAATTGAGATTAAAGGATAATCCACTTACCTTCAAGAAAAACTCATAGCATTTCCTATATTTTTCATATTTTATTTTTTTGTGAATATTTTGTCATGGACCAGGTCTAGACTTAGGCTATTCTTCCAGAATACTACCTCATCTGACAAGTTGGTACAATGTGTTGGATTGTTCTTTTCATCTTTTATTTAATAGTTTCTAGATGATAATGTGTATTTTTCCATATGTTTGTTTGGACATACATACCCAACTATATCTTTGCATTTTCTGTTTTACTGGGGAAGAGACTCATCAAAAGCTCTTTATTATATGTATCAACAATCAAACATTTAGAGCATGCAATTATACATAATTTTGCATGAAAATATTTTTGTACCATTTTTATAAAGATTTAGAATTATTAATACTGTCCCTACTGTAATTAGTAACTCCTTACAAAAAGAATTAATCAATTGACTTTATATCAATTATGAATATGAAAATTACTAAAATAAGTATTTGGCAATTAATATGCAATTGATAGAAAGTGAAATCACAAGAAAGCCATTTAAAATGTCAGTGCATATGGTCCTTAAATAATAGGTTGTTCAAAAAAAAATTCTCTAATTCAAAAGAGTTAATATGCCATATTACAGCTAAATGTGATATAAAAACCTTAAATTATCAGTATTGATAAATAAGAATGATACCTGTTTACTTAAATATGTTTATTTGATTTTCACTGTAAGATGTTAATTCTGGAAGACTTGAGAATTAAGAAAGACTTGGTCTATATTATTTCTAACAGGCTAATCAAAGTACTTTTAAATATATATGTATATATATATATATATATATATATATATATATATATATATATATATATATATATATGTAACACATATGCATGAATATAGATACATATGCATAATAAATGTATTGTAATATATTTATCAGGTGGTTATAATTTTTAAATTTTCTCAAGAAAAGAATGACTATAAAAAACAGTTTTAAATGTAAATTTCATAGCATAGTACTGTTTGTAATGCTATGAGAGAAAAATACTTATGGAGGGAAAATGAAAAAGGAAGAGAGAGAAGGGGGAAAATGAGGAAGAAAGTGAGTAAAGAAGAGGGAGAGGAGTGTTTGATGAAAAGATAAAAGTGGAGGGGCTGGATTTGTGACTCAGTGTTAACATGCTTGTCTAGCATGTGTGAGGCAGTGGGTTATATTCTCAGCACCACATACGAATAAATAAAATGAAGGTCTATCAACAACTGAAAAAATAAAAAAAGGAGAAATATTACCAAAATTCCAAGATTTTATGAATGTTAAATACAAAAAATTATGTTGCATAGCCTTATGTAAATTCTAGACTCCCCAAAATAATCATTAAATGCTAGATTATTAGTGTTATAACTAAAAATCCATTGCTCTTTCTTCTACATTCTGTGGCATGCTAGTGCTAAAATAAATTGTATTATAACACCAAAATAAAATTCTAATATTTATACAGTAACTGACCCAGTTTAACATCAATGCAAGAAGATTCCTATGTGATATAATGTGTATTTTGACGTTCATTTTTATTCAACACTGGTACATTACTATTTCTCCAGTTAATGCACATCATAGGATGTATATTTCATCCACAATTTAGCAAATATATACACATTTGTTTTGCTTTCAATCACTTTTGCTTCAGAACACATGTATTCCTCCATGTTTCTTGACTTCTCTTTTTGTGACACTTCTTTCCAAACACATTATTTTCGATTTCCATTATCACTTTTGAAGCAAAACTGACACACCCGTCATGATAAAACATAACACTAATATTACCATTAGATGTAAAACTGGTTTAAATGAATGATTGTACATCAATATAAGATTTCTTGTATACTTTCAGATATCAATTCAATCCATTATTCAAAGTGAAACCAGTTATATCATTTATTCACAGTATGGTCTATTCATGCATTGTCTATATATTGATAGACACATGGTACACCTCTGTGTACTCCCAACAATAATTTCTATATCTTCAAAATATTGCTCCCAGAAATGGTGGAAAAAATATGCATGTCAACTGATCGACATATACATTTTATCACAGTGATATTCTGGACACAAAATGCAAAGGTCACACTTATGACTGTCCCAAAGCCTAAATGGAAAGTGAGCATGGATTACTAAAAACATCCATGTCCAGGTTGCCTAATGCTCTCAAATGTCAATCCTATTGGTGATTACATATGTGTTTCTTCCTAAGACTACATTTTCAATCTCACCCTGTTGAAACTGTCTAAACCTCTCACTCATTTTATAATTTGCCTGATTTCCTACTCTCTATTCACATCTGCTTTCCTACTTTTTTCCCCAGTTCATCATTGTGACTGACTCTTCACATGTGCTGACATTTATATTCAATCTCTACCAGAAACCCTATTGCTAAAGAACTTTTGGTCCATATTCTATACTCAATCTTCTTCGTAATCCTACCGACTATATTCCTAATCCTAGCAAAAATCCCTTTTTTAACTGGATGCTCTCTTCTACATTCAATCATCGAAGGTACAAGGATCTATGCCATTGCATATCAATTTATCTGAGACATATGTGCAGAACATAATTCAAAGCTAAGTATCCCACTCAAAGGCCAAATTCCCTTCTAGGATTCAAATCTTACCTAGATTTATATTTCAATACTTATATTTCACCTATATTTTCATGTAAATATCGCAGGTTTCCAATAACATTGTTCATCAAGCAGAATGATTCCTAACCCATATTGAACATGTTATTAATCCTAACCATACACTGTTCCTCAATCTAACTTTACAGAAGAGCAGAGACAGAGTTGGTATTACAATACAGGAATGTATGGATCTTCCACCTGCTGAGAACCTCAAAGGTCCATGTAGAAATAATCCCTGGAGAATGTGTAGGATGCTATGAACGACCTGAGAGGGCAAAAGTCATCTTCCATGGCAAAAAAACATGGTCAGGATAAAGGGTTGTGTCTTAATCAGAATCTCTCTTCTTAATGTAGAGAAGATGGACCAAACCAAGCCTCTGTGGAGAGCTGTTCCCCAGTACCTATGGTTGATATACCATTCTAACTTATGAAAATGTCAGAGGAAGTAGGTGCAGCCTCCATCTCATGGGACCCTTGGAAGCATCTGTTAGGACAAAGTGGTTGCCAAGGCTGTGACCTCATTCAGTTCCTGAAGGAAGTGACCTACCTCACTTTCTTGGTGATGGAATCTCTGAACTTGGGATCCAGGAAACCAGGCACACAGAGCCAGTCCCAGTACCAGTCCCAGTGGTCTCACTTGTTTGGATTTACCAAGGACAGAGTCAGTCTTTCTTGGTACCTACTGATGTGAGGATGGCCAAATGCCAGAAAAGCTCTGAAGAGGGGCCCTTCCTGAGAAAGCAGAAAGTGGCTCACCAATGGATCCTCACAACTTCACAGAGTTGGCCAAAGAAAACAGATCTGAGACAAGACAGGCCATTTTGGGGTAACATAGTATGGCCCACCATTCAGAGGACACACTGTATAGTCACAGACCTACTTGGGGAAAGGAGGTGCCTTTGTGGGTGTGGGTGTGAGTTTTTGGTTCTGTCTCATTTTCTGAGAATAGGTGGAAAAGGCGGGTTTTTTTTGGTTTGGTGTGGACTCTTTATAGTAGGTCGTTTGACAAGGTGAGTGTTTCTTTATCTATGTATTCCACTGTGTCCATGGTTGAAGACATTAGAAAAGAGAATGCATCAAGGATGTGTCCTGTCTATTAGGAAGCTTCCCAGCATTCATCCTGCCCGATTTATTAATGGACTGTGGCTTGTCTTATAGATGTGCAACACCTACTAAATTCCTAAGTTCAGGTTTTCTTCCTAAATTCTGGCCACTCTCCAAAATAGTCTTATGGATTTGTGTCCAAGATATATACCCCTCCAAGCTCTGTGACATGGCCATGTACTGGATAGCTGAAGGAAATGGGAGCATCTCAGAAAACACAGATATCAGTGTGACCAGTAATGTCTCAGTGGAAAAACCCTTCTTTTGGCCTTTTGCTTACCTATTGATCTGTTGACCTGAATGTCAGGAGGTCTTTGCCTCAGTCCACCCATTTGGGAAGACTGATGAAAACTGTTTTCAAATGGAAATGCATGCACATCACCTGTCGCTCTTTGTTTAATTGCTTAGGATAAGGATGTGTCTGATTCAGCCTCTTGGCCCTGTGTGATGCTGTGGCTTAGATTCTCAGCACCTCATGGATCTAAAGAAAGATTCCATGTGTGTATCCAAAACAAAAATGGTAAAAAACCACGCTGACTTTAGGAAAATAAGTGGCAAGGGAGCTCTTTTGAACACTGTCTTGGGCTGCGCCCCTCATGGAAAACTCCA
This sequence comes from Callospermophilus lateralis, assembly GCF_048772815.1. Lineage (NCBI taxonomy): Eukaryota > Metazoa > Chordata > Mammalia > Rodentia > Sciuridae > Callospermophilus > Callospermophilus lateralis. The sequence continues at coordinate 184,729 of NW_027511169.1, read as the reverse complement.
GCAAGAGGTTATGATTAGTGTCTATATGGAAGAGGATGAGGGCCTTGTGGGAGTGTTTTGGTTTTAATTGTGTTTATTTGTGTGGTGGTTGGAAGTGATGACTGGGTCCACCTGGGCTTGAACTCTGGTGTGATACCCTTAGAGTCTGAGGTCTAGAACTGACGTCAGAGAAGTATTGCCATGAATTGTGTTGGGGTTTTAGGAGGCCATGCATGAGAGTCGCTCTTGGAAACTGAGATCTTGGACCAGGGTAGCTTTCCACAGAACACTGGGAATCTCAGCCAGGATATCACATGATTTCATTCTGAAAGACTTGGCAGCAATAGTTGAGAGTCAAAACTCACATGGACCTCATATTGTAGACCTCAATGGGCCTGGCTTCATGTGACTTTTTGGTCACTCTTTGGGAAGACTTTCCTCTGAGAGTTCTCCAGAACTTTCATTGAAATAAACTTCCTCAACATTTAATGGTTCCTGAATAAATTTAAACCCACAGTGCCTCCAACTTCATCCTTTAAAAATGGCTAGATAAGTACCATGACATTTTTTAAATTCCCATGACCAGATGGCACTGGAGTAACTTTGGATCTTATGCTGTTGATCATGAGTGTACAAGACAGTGCCTTGATTGACTTGGTTTCATGAGAATGGTGTAGAACAGAGATGCCAGTAATTTGGAGACTGCTGAGTTGGGGCCTAGAGCAGTGATGTGCAGGTGTGTGATAAAACATCTGTGTTGGGGCCATGTGGATCTGCCATTGGCTTCCAAATGGCTTGTGACTGACATGCTGCAGCCAGCAGACCCTTATATGTAAAGGCATCTTGTTATATGGAGATTTTTCAGGGCAATGTTCAGAATCAAGTTGCTATGGTCAAGGGGGCAAGCATGTGCGATAGAAGCCTGGTTGGTGCATTTATATGCAGACCCTGACACACCACATGTGACAGAAATCCCTCCAGCACTGTGCCCCAGTTGAAATCCTTGTATTTCAAGAAGCAAATACCAAACTCCAAGTGCAGCAGCAAGAAACACCACGAAAACTGGAGGATTACCAACTGGGTTCACAGTCCAAACAGGGAGACACTTAGCCCCAAGTTGCCACAGTTTACCTACAAAGAGAGAATTCAGAACTGCTGCCACATGTTCATTAGGAAAATAAGAAACAACATCCTCCAGGTCACATAGATGAAGACCCAGCTTTGATGGTCTCACTACAAAGAAAGCTAAAGCTTCTGACAACAACGTATATTTCAAGTGCCCAACCTCAGAGGCAGTTTCTCAAGAAGTCTTTAGGCAAGCAGAGCTCCATGTTTCTGGAGTGTTTACCCTTTCCCTTACTTTTGGAAACTCCTCTACCACCTTCAAGGTTGTGAACTCCTGAGCATTTTCCATTCCAGATATGTATTAACAGATTTTCTAATTCTTCTCCTCTAATTGTGTCTTACTTGGGGCGAAGGTAATGTCAAGGCATTTTTCTGGATGAGAGTGGAAAGATTTTTGTTTAGCATATGTTTGCATACACATTGGATTCATTTTCCTATTTTCCATTTGAAATACTGAATCCCTGACACTAACCCATACTGTACTAGAATCTGACTACTAATCCTAATATGATGGAGAAAAAGAATCCTAACAGAAAAGAAATAGAAGCTGTTCAGAGAAGGCATGGTATATATTTGGACTTGCCTTTTGCAAGTAGGTGTTATAATTCTAGTCAATTTTTAATTGAAATAGTCCTCCATGTGTTTTTAAAGTTAACAAATATGTGAATTCCTGTCTCCCTTTCACTGTAGACTATTCAGCACATCTATTTTATATGCACATAAAGAATCCTACCTTTTATCACGTGTATATTTTTGTGCGGTAGCTGATTTGGCAGATACAAATTTTGAGAAGAGATCACTCCTCCTAGATGCTGTTGGAACTGAAAATTGAACCTATGGGTGAGCTTCCTAGGAGAACAACATTATACATAAATCCCTGTTAAGTAAATTGAATATTTTTAGATCTGTGAATGATGTATATTTCATGGTGAATTTGGATTGGCATATATGTTGCTACATTTTAAAATTTGTGTGTGTGTGTGTATACACACATACACACTCTCCAGATTTTTCAAAATATGAAATATATGTGTCTTATTTACACTCCCTAAATTCATTCATGTTCAAGTATGTGGATTTATAATCAACTTTTCACAAGATTATTTTCAGAAATATTCATCCACCTGAAATTCATATTTGTTTTCTATTACTGAAAACTAACTTCAGTGAATGGTGCATACGTATCCTGTTGATAGTCACAGCCGAAGGGGCCACAGCAAACTTCCAGGTGCCAGCAAACTTTCAGCTGCAGGCTGATGATTGGCTCACAGCGGCCTTAGCAACTTCTAGCTCATTGTCTCCTCTGTGGTGATGCTCATTGGAGATGCTCATTGAGATGTTTCCCCGCCTTTCAGACTTCCAGCTTATGATTGGCTCACAGCAGCCCCAGCAACATCTAGCTGATTGGCTCCTCTGCGGTGATGCTTATTGGGCTGTTTCCCTGCCCATTCAGACCATGGAGCTGCTCATTGGGGGACTTTTTTGGCTCTGCCCACGTGACCCAGCCAATCTGCCTCAAGAGCAGGAGGATTGTGAGAAGTGGATAGAGGCTTTTGTGGGAGGGAGAGGCTTTTGGGAAGCTGGTGTTGGGAGTTGGGGTTCTGAGAATTTTTCCTGAGAGGCTGTTTTGCTTGGCGTGTGTGGTTCTAAAAATAAAGTTAGTTTCTTTTGACAAGTGGATTCTGATTGTGCCCAGCCAGACAGCGGCATTTGGTGGCTCATATGGGGAGCGACTGAGGGTAACTGATAAGGTAAACTGCTCGCTCTTGAGGGCAGGGCGAGAGGATGGGTAGCCATTTTATGATTCCTATTTTGTTTTAAGTTGCCTGTCCCTGGAGATGAGTGAGATGGAAGAAAAACTGCTCACATCTGAGGAAAAACTATTTGTGTCTGAGGAACAGATAGGGAGAAAGGCTATAATAATTTTTTGTTGTTCCATTTTTATTTCGTTCTATCTCTTTTTTTGTTTGGTGTTATCTTGTTGGTTTGTATTATAGTAGAAATATGGGATCAAAAATTAGTAAAAAACAAACCAAAAAAGTGTTAAGTAAATTGTTAGAGGAAGGAGGCATCCCAGTAAAATCAAGAGCAGTCATGGCAATTGTTGATACAATACAAAAATGTAGACCATGGCTTTTTAAGGAGGAGTTGTTAAATATATCACAATGGAACCATCATGGTGCAGATTTAAAAAGAATAGAAAAGAAAAGCCCAGGGATTCTGCCAGTTGGCACATTGCCATTGTGGACATTCATATCTTGTTTGCTTAGTTCAAAGCCTTCAGTTCAGTCAATGGTAGAGGAAGAAGAAGACATATTGATTCAAGTAAAACAGAAGGTGTCTCAAGTTAGTCAGACAGAAGAAAAAATTCAAGTAAAAGAGAAGGTCTCTCGAGCTAGTCAGATAGAGGAAACTATTCAAGTAAAAGAGAACGTCTCTCGAACTAGTCAGACAGAGGAAAAAATTCAAGTAAAAGAGAAGGCCTCTAAAGCTAGTTAGACAGAGAAAGAAAGTGTAAAACAGTAAAAAACATCAGGGGAAATTTACAACAGGAGACTGCTACTAACACCTTTCTATCACCAGATGACATAAGTGTCCAACTAACAAGGCCACTTTCTTATGCTGGGAGGCCCCCAACTCCCGCAGTTGATAGTTAGGATCCTGAGACAAGATCTCAAATATTAACATGCCCTGTATTTGAGGGAGGAGGGCAGCGTGTTTACCATGCTTTAAATTTCAAAACAGTGAAGCAGCTAAAAGAGGCTGTAACAACCTATCGTCCTCAAGCACCCTTCAATGTAATCATGGTCGAATCCATTAACAACTTGAACATGAAGCCAGTGGATTGGGCTAATATGTGTAATGTTGTGCTAAATGGAGGACAATGCATGTTATGGAAGGTTGCCAATGAGGAATGTTGAAAGGAGACAGCTAGGCGAAATGCAGGAGCTGGTTATCCTCAGAGAAATATAGATATGTTGTTAGGAAAGGGACCTTATGAAGATCAGCCGCAGCAAATTGCATATGATCATGGTGTATGTGCAGAAATTGGTGTAGATGCAATTAAGGCATGGAAGACTTTACAAGAACATGGAGGTTTACAAGGTCAATTATCTAAGGTAATACAAGGAGCTAATGAACCTTATGCTGAATTTGTAGATAGGCTTATTCAAAGAGCTAACAGAGTTTTTGGGAATACAGAACAAGCAATGCCATTACTAAAACAACTGGCTTATGAGCAAGCGAATCGTTGTTGCAGAGATATCATTAGACCATGGAAAAATGAAGATTTAAACACATTGATTTAATTATGTAGAGACATTAATGAACAAGAGCAAGTCATGGCAGCTGCAGTAAAACAGGCTTTAGTTGCCAGATACATTAATGAACAAGGGCAAATTGTGGCAGCTACAGTAAAACAGGCTTTAGATGCCAGACCAAGAACATGCTACCAATGTGAAGAAACAGGACATTTTAAAAGGAATTGGCCCATAGAAGGAGGGTTTAACAATATTAGTTATCAAAGGAGTAGAATACCAGGTATTTGGCCACAATGCCATAGAGGGAGACATTGGGCTAATGAGTGCTGTTCTCAAACCACCATAGAGGGTACTCAATTATCAAAAAATGAACAAGGACCAGGTGTTTATCCACGATATCATGGAGAAAGGCATTGGGCTCAATTGCCAAATAAATGGACAGGGGGTTTCAATGCTCCGGGGCCCCAAACCACAAATATACAGAGCACTGGAGGAACCCAGCAACCCCAACAGGGTAGTGCCCAGGACACATTGTCCATCAGATCCCTCATCAGACAAACCAGAGGGAGCACAGTGTTGGACATCTGTGCCTCTGCCAGATCAGTACTAACTCCAGAGATGGGAGTTCAAATCATTCCCACAGGGGTAAAAGGACCTCTTCCCAAAGGAACCATGGGCTTATTATTGGGATGCAGCTCTTCTACTCTAAAAGAACTTATGATAAGTCCTGGGGTGATTGATCCCGATTATGAAGGTGAAATAAAAATTATAGCCAGTTCTCCAAAGGACATATCAGTAATTTCACAAGGAGATAGAATAGCACAGTTACTAATAATACCCAGCCTATATGATAAATTTTCCAGTCGTACTGTAGAAAGATGTTCCAAGGGATTAGGCTCCACAGGTGTAGATTTGGCTATGCTTTCTTTAAATTTAGATTCTCGCCCCATGCTAAAACTAAATATTCAAGGGCATGAATTGAATGGGCTACTGGATACAGGTGCAGACATTAGCATCATCTCTCGTCAAGAATGGCAAAAACATTGGCCATTACAACAAGCCACTCAAACGCTTCGAGGCCTATAAGTGGCGACTAATCCCCATAGAAGTAAAATGGTATTAGATAGGAATGATCCTAAAGGATGTGAAGGAACTATACAGCCATATGAATTGGATCATCTTCCCATAAATTTATGGGGACGAGATGTCCTAGATCAATTAGGTTTGACATTAACAAATAACATCAACCAAAATGCAGCCACTATTATGACTAGACAAGGTTTTAGGAAAGAAAAAAGATTAGAAAAACAAGAATAAGTCATAGCAGCACCAATACAAATAGATCAAGGAACAGAGAGACATGGGTTGGATTTTAAGAAAGGGCCACTGAGACAATAAAAATTACCTGAAAATCAGAAAGACAGTATGGGTTCCTCAGTGGCCCCTGACTGAAGAAAAGATACAAGCAGTCCATGACCTGGTAAAACAACAATTAGCAGAAGGACATATACAACCGACTGTATATCCCCAAAATACTCCCATTTATGTCATCAAAAAGAAATCTGGTAAATGGAGACTATTGCAAGATTTTAGAGCCATTAATAATGAGATGGTTATTATGGGACCTGCTCAATCAGGGATTCCTCAATTGTCTGCTTTGCCAATAACCTGGTATGTTTTAGTTATAGATATTAAATATTGTTTTTTTTTTCAATTATAATTCATCCTAAGGATAGTCCAGGTTTTGCTTTTACTATCCCTGCACTGAATCATGAAGGTCCTGATCAGAGATATGAATGAAAAGTACTCCCTAAAGGGATGGCTAACAGCCCAACTATGTGTCATATTTATGTTAACAAAGTAATACAGCCACTTAGAAATCAAAATTCTGAACACAAATATTTCACTATATGGATGATGTATTATTAGCACACAAAGCTAAAAACACATTGCTAGAAAGTTATGCCACACTTACAAACTTATTAAAAATTATAATGTAGAGATAGCAATAGATAAAGTACAATTAAATTTTCCAATTAATTATTTAGGAGTTCTGTTATCCTCAACCATGGTCAGTCCACCAAAAATTCAAATACGAGTAGATCAACTCAAATCACATAACGACTTTCGAAAGTTATTAGGAGACATTAATTGGATAAGGCCTTATCTAGGTATACCAACAGGAGAGTTGGGACCTTTATTTGATATCCTAAAAGGTCTATCAGATAAAAATTCACCCTGCATGTTAACACCTGAAGCAAGAAAGGCAATAAAAATCAATGAAACATATATGGAAAATATGCATTTGGATAGAATTGATATAAGTTTGCCTTTATTATTTATTGTACTACCAACAAAAAATATTCCTACAGGAGTATTTTGGCAAGAAGGTCCATTATTATGGATACATTTATCTTATTCTCCTTACACTATTCTTACTAGGTATCCTGAGGCTTTAGGATAATTAATACTCAAAGGAATTAAAGCAGCAAAGGGAGTGTTTGGAATTTCTTCCAATAAAATTTTTACTCCATATACTCTGAATCAAATTGATGAGTTAGCTAATGAGTTAAATACTTGGGCAATAATCATGGTCCAATCTAATGTTTCATTTGATAACCACTTACCATCTAACCCTTTATTTTCTTTTTGGTCATCGCATCCTGTAATTTTTCCAAAATTGAGAAGAAAAACACTTATCATGAATGCTTCAAATATATTCACTGATGTATCAAATAATGGTACAGCAGCAATAGTTATACCTGATAAAACTTATAAATTTTTAGTACCCAAACAATCAGCTCAAAAGGTAGAGCTTAATGCAGTATTACAAGCTTTTGAGATATTTAAATATTCTGTATTTAATTTATTTTCCGATAGTCAGTATATAGTTAATGCTATAGTATCCCTTAAAGTTGCTGGTAAGATTTCTCCTTTCTCTACTGTTTTCTCTTTACTTTCCAATATAAAAAGTCTAATCTGGGACAGAAAAGATCTATTCTTTATAAGACATATCAGGGCACATCCAAAAAGAAGATGATTTGACTCAAAGCCTTATCAGCTGATATCCAAAATTCCAGTTTGACTATCCTTACATCTGAGATAGAACCAGGATGCTTTTTTCATTATCTATTTTATTATTGCCCTTTCCCACATTCTATTTTGTTTTTTGAGCTCATACAGACCTAGTTTAATGTTTTGCTGATCAGTTCTATTTTTTGACAAAAGAGTTTTTGAACATTGCAATGGAGATTTCACGTGTAAAAAGTTATAAGGCCTTTACTATTAGGTTATGTGTTGTATGTATTATATTATGTGTGCACACTTGTGTTTTGTGTTATATGTTTGAATGTTCGTATGTCCATATATGATATATGATGAGCGCTCATAAAAAAAATGGATCCAAATATTTTTTTTATTCACATTATTTAAATGGTTTAATTTAAATTGGGTAAAGAGCTGTTGAGGTTTGTTTTAAAATTTGAAAAAAAGGAGGTTAACAGATCTGTTTCCTTTCTTTCACCTTTCCTTTTCATTATATTTAATAATTATCTTCAAGACAATGTAAATAGTTAAGAAAATTGTTTTCTTTCAGTGCCTTCTGGAATGTTACATAATTTTTCTTTAGCCATTATTGCCAGAATTCCTATCTTCATCCCAGTGCTGGTGAAATCAAAGATAAAACCAATCTACAGCTTCTGCAATAGCCATCACTGAAATGCTTGCAGAACTTGCCTAGACACATTGAGAACTCTTCTGTATGCATTGTAAACTACCTGTTTGTGCAGCGACTTGTGGTAGTGTTCGGGTATATTTGCTGATGATGTCATCGGTGGTACAATTTTTCCAAAAGGAGCTGTCAATTGGCTTGGTGTATCTTCCTCTCTTCTGTGTGTCATTATCGTCCAGCTAATGTTTGGGGGCCATTAGAGGTGAGGCAAAGAACCTCACCACCCCCCGGTGGTACAAAGACCTCTCCACAGGTGTTGCTGTAAACTGGACCGGTAGTCAGTGATGGGTAAGATCCAATTGCAATGGTACCAACTTAACGGGTAAGGACCATATGTACTATTGGACAACCTAAGGCAGGCACTGTCCCTAAGCCACATGTGTGTTGTTTAAACAGAGAGGGGGAGATGTTGAGAGCCACATCCGAAGGGGCCCCAGCAAAATTCCAGAAGCCAGCAAACTTCCAGCTGCTGGCTGATGATTGGCTCACAGCAACATCTAGCTGATTGGCTCCTCTGCGGTGATGCTCATTGGGCTGTTTCCCTGCCCTTTCAGACCACGGAGTTGCTCATTAGGGGACTTATTTGGCTTTGCCCACATGACCTAGCCAATCGGCCTCAAGAGCAGGAGGATTGTGGGAGGTGGAGAGAGGCTTGTGTGGGAGGAAGAGGCTTTTGGGAAGCCAGTGGTGGCAGTTGGGGCTCTGAGGGTTTTTCCTGAGAGGCTGTTTTGTTTGGCGTGTGTGGTTTTAAAAATAAAGTTAGTTTCTTTTGACAAGTGGCTCCTGATTGTGCCCAGCAAGACTGCGGCATTATCCTAATATTTCTACAGTAACTGCCCCAGTTTAACAGCAATGCAAGTAGACTCTTATGGGACATGATTTGTATTTTGATGTTCATTTTTATTCAACACTGGTACATTACTATTTCTTCAGTTTATGCACATCAGAGGGTATATATTTCTTGCACAAGTTGGCAAATTTATAGGCATTTGTTTCACTTTCAATCACTTCCTGCTTCAGAACACATGCATTACTCCAGGTTTCTTAACTGGTCTATTCGTGAGACTTCTTTCCAAACATATTATTTCCGATTTTCTTTATAATTGTTTAAGCAAAACTCACACACACTTCATGATAAACCATAACTATCATTTCACAATTAGATGTATAACTGTTTGGAATGAATGATTGTATATCAATATAAGATTTCTTATATATTTTCTGATATCAATTCAATCCATGATTTAAAGTGGAACCAGTTATATTATTTATTCACAGTATGGTCTATTCATGCATTATCTATATTCATAGACACAGGGTACACCTCTTTGTACCCCCAATACTAATTTATACGTTTTCAAAATATTGCTCCCAGTAATAGAGGAAGAAATACTCATGTCACCTAATCTAAATATGCATGTTATCACAGTAATATTCTGGACGCAAAATGCAAAATTCACACGTGTGATTGTACCAAAGCCTAAATGGACACTGAACATGGATTACTAAAAACATCCATGTCCAGCTTGCATAACGCTCTCAAATGTCAATCCTATCGGTGACTACATATTTGTTTCTTCCTAATATATTCAACCTCAAAACTGTTGAAAATGTCTAATACTATCACTCACCCTGTACTTTGCCTGTTTTCCTAATGTCTCTATTGATATCGGCTTTCCTACATATTTTCCCCAGTTCATCATTGTGACTGACCCTTCACATGTGCTGACATTGATATTCACTCTCTAACCAAAACCCAATTGCTAAAGAACTTTTGGTACAAATACTAAATTCACCCTTGTTCCAAAATCTACTGACTATCTTCCTGATCCTATTGATTATCCCTGTTTGAGTGGATGTTCTCCTCTACATTCAATCATCCAAGGTACAAGTCCTATGGCATTGTATATCGACTTATCTGAGACATGTGTGCAGAACGTAATTTAAAGCTATGTATCGCAATCAATTGCCCAATGCACTTCTGAGCTTCAAATCTCACCTAGATTTCTGTTTACATACTTATATTTCACCTCTGTATTCCTATAAATATTGCAGGTTCCCAATACCATTATTCATCCCACAGAATGATTCCTAAACCAAATCGATCCTGTTATTATCCCTAACCATACACTCTTGCCTCAATCTAACATTACAAAAGAGCAGGGACAGAGTTCATCTTACAATACAGGAATGTAGGGGATCTTACACCTGCTGAGAACCTCAAATTTCTATGCAGAAATGATCCCTGGAGAAGATGTAGGCAGCTATGAAGGACCTGAGAGAGCAAAAGCCATCTTCCATGGCAAACACCCTGTGATAACGAAGGGATGTGTATGAATCAGCCTCTCTTTTCTTAATGTAGAGAAGATCGACCAAACCAGACCTGCGTGGAGAGGTGTTCCCGGGTGGCCATTGTTGATATACCATTCAAACTTGTCAAAGTGTCACAGGAAGTAGGGGCAGCCTCCATCTCATGAGACCCATGAAAGCAACTGTTAGGACAAAGTGGTTGCCAAGGCAGTGATCTCATTCAGTTCCTGAAGGAGGTGACCTACCTAACTTCGTTGGTGATGTAACTCTCTGAAATTGGGATCCAAGAAGCCAGGCACCCAGAGCCAGTCCCAGTCCCAGTCCCAGTGGTCGAACTTGTTTGGATTTACCAAGGACAGAGTCAGTCTTTCTTGGTACCTAATGATATGAGGATGGCCAAATGCCAGTAGAGCTCAGAAAAGGGGCCTTTCCCTAGCTAGCAGGTATTGGCTCAATGCTGCCTGCTGACAACTTCGTAGAGTGGGCCAAGAAGAACAGATCTGAGACAGGCCAGGCCATTTTGGGGCAACATAGTATGGCCCACCAGTCAGAGGACACTCCAGATAGTCACAGACCTACTTGGGGGAAGGAGGTGCTTTTGTGGATGTGGATGTGAGTTTGTGGTTTTGTCTCATGTTCTGAAAATAGGTAGGAATGGTGGTTTGTATGGTTTGGAGTTGACTGTTTCTAGGAAGTCGTTTGGCAAGGCGAGTGTTTCTATGTCTGTGTATCCACTGTGTTCGTGGTTGTAGTCTTTAGAAAAGAGAATGCATCAATGGAGGTTTCCTGTCTAGTTGGAAGCTTCCCAGCATTCCTCCTGCCCACTTTATAAATGGATTGTGGCTTGCCTTATGGATGGGCAACACCTACTATCTTCCTAAGGTCCTCTACACATCTTGATTTCTGGCCTCTCTCCAGAATAGGCTCATGGTTTTGTGGCCAAGATATGTACCACCTCCAAAATCTGTTACATGGCCATGTAATGGATAGCTGAAGGGAATGGGAACATCTCAGAAAACTCAGATATCAGTGTAACCAGTAAAGTCTCAGTTTAAAAACCTTGCTTTGGCCCATTTGCTTACCTATGGTTATGTTGCCCTGAATGTCAGGAAGGTATTTGCCTCAGGCCACCCCTTTCTGAAGCCTGAAGAAAACATTTTTCAAATGGAAATGAATGGGCATCACCTGTGGATCTTTGCTTAATTGCTTTGGAAAGAGATGTGTCTGAATCAGCCTCTTGGCCCTGTGTGAGGTTGGGGCTTTGATTCTCAGAAGGTGATAGATCTTAAGAAAGATCCCATGTGTGCTTGGGTGTTCTATTGCCTCCAACTCACATAAAGGATTTATACCCGACAATCAGTAGGATTAAATTGGAGAATCAGAACAGTATTAACGGCAGGCCTATTTGATCACTCCTGGTTCACAGGAAGGGTGTCTAGGTCACCCTGACTTTAGGCAAATGAGGGGCAAGGGAGTTTATTTTGGAAACTGTCTTGGGCTTCGCCCCTCATGGAAAATTCCATTCAGAGGTTACGATGAGTGTCTATATGGAAGATGATGAGGGCCATGTGGCAGTGTTTTGGTTTTAATTGTGGTCATTTGTGTGCTGGTTGGAAGAGATGACTGGGTACACCTGGACCTGAACTCTGGTGTGATTCCCCTTAGAGACTGAGTTCTGGAACTGACTTCAGGGAAGTATTGCCATTAATTTTGGTGGGATTTTAGGAGGCCACAAATGAGAGTCGCCCTTGGAAACTGAGATCTAGTCTCAGGGTGTCTTTCCACAGTGCACTGGGAATCTCCACCAGGATATAAGACGATTTTATTCTGAAAGACTTGGCAACCATAGTAAAGAGTCAAAACACATATTGAACTCACATTGAGTAGACATCAATGGGTCAGGCTTCATGTGACATTTTGGCCACTCGTTGGGAAGCGTTGCCTTTTAGAGTTCTCCAGAGCTTTCATCCTCACCATTTAATGGTTCCTGAATGAATTGAAAAACCGGTGTATCCAACTTGATACTTGAAAAATGGCTAGATAAATACCATGAAATTTTTGAAATTCCCATGACCAGGTGGCACTGGAGAACCTTTGGATGTCCTGTTGCTGATCATGAGTGTACCAGACAGTGCCTTGAATCACTGGGTTTCATGAAAATGGTGTAGAACAGAGATGCCAGTAAGTTGGAATTTGCTGAGTAGTGGGCCTAGAACAGTGGTGGGCAGGTGTGTGATTAAACATCTGTGTTGGTGTCATGTGGATTGGCCATTGGCTTCCAAATGGCTTTTGACTGACATGGTGCAGCCAGCAGACCCTTGCATGTAAAGGCATCTTGTTATATGGAGAGGTTTCAGGGCAATGTTCAGAATCAAGTTGCTAGGGACAAGGGGGAAGTCTATGTTGGATATAAGACTGGTTGGTGCATTCTCCTGGCAGACCCTGACCCACCACACATGACAGAACTCCCTCCAGCACTGTGTCCCAGTTGAACTACTTGTATTTCGTGAAGCAAACACCAAACTCCCATTGCAGCAGCTAGAAAGACCATGAAAAATGGAGGATGACCACATGGCTTCAGAGTCCACACAGGAAGACACTTAGCCCCCATTGGCCACAGTTTACATACAAAGAGAGAATTCTGCACTACTGCCTCATGTTCATTAAAGAATAAGAAAACATGTGCTCCAGGTTACATAGATGCAGACCCAGCTTTGATGGTCTCACTGCAAAGGAAGCTAAAGCTCCTGACTACAACATATATATCCAGTGCCCAAACTCAGAGGCAGTTTCTCATAAGTCTTCCGGTCAGCAGAGCACCATGTTTGTGAAGTGTTTACCCTGTCCCTTACTTTTGGAAACTCTTCTACCACCCCCAAAGTTGTGAACTCCTGAGCATATTCCATTCCAGATAAGTATTTATAGATTTTCTAACTCTTCTCCTCTAATTGTGTCTAACTTGGGGCGAAGGTAATGTCAAGGCATTGTTCTTGATGAGAGTGGGATGATTATTTTAGCACATATTTGCATAAACATTGGATTGATTTTCCTAATTTTCATTCGAAATACTGAATCACTCCCACTAACCCATACCCTACTAGACTCTATATTCTGACTCCTAATCCTAATATAATGGAGAAAAATAACCCAAAATGAATAGACATACAAGCATTTCAGAGGAGGCATGGTGTATAATTGGACTTGCCTTTTGCATTATGTAGAATTGGAGTTATAAATCTAGTCAATTTTTTGTTGAAATAGTTCTCCATGTGTTTTTTTAACTTTTGTTGTTTGTTGTTCAAAACATTATATAGTTCTTGATATATCATATTTCACACTTTGATTCAAGTGAGTTATGAACTCCCATTTTTATCCAGTATATAGTTTGCAAAATCATATCAGTTACGCATCCATTGATTTACATATTGCCATACTAGTGTCTGTTGTATTTTGCTGCCTTTCCTATCCTCTACTATCCCCCCTCCCCTCCCCTCCCCTCCCATCTTCTCTCTCTACCCCCTATACTGTAATTTATTTTTCCCCCTTGTATTTTTCCCTTTCCCCTCACTTCCTCTTGTCCGTAATTTTGTATAACCCTGAGGGTTTTCTTCCATTTCCATGTAATTTCCCTTCTCTCTCCCTTTCCCTCCTACCTCTCATCCCAGTTTAATGTTAATCTTCTTCTCATGCTCTTTATCCCTACTCTGTTCTTAGTTACTCTCCTTATATCAAAGAAGACATTTGGCATTTGATTTTTAGGGATTGGCTTCCTTCACTTAGCATAATCTGCTCTAATGCCATTCATTTCCCTGCAAATTCTATGATTTTGTCATTTTTTAATGCTGAGTTAAACTCCATTGTGGCCTCTGGCGTGCGCCCAGGTTTCCGTTCCTGTCTTCCTGTTTGTTAATTTCTGGCCTATTTATTGTTGTGACCAGGACCTTAGTCAATGCCTTAGTCTGTCTTTTGCATCTCTCATCTTCCCTTTGCTCCCTTTCTTTCTCTTTGTTTCTCTCATATAGTATACTTTCTCGGCTTCTCTGACTAAATCTCCCAAAGTCATATCTTGTGATCCCTCTAAGAGTTGTAACTTTCTTTTAATATCCAGGGCAGCTTGCCCAATGAAGGCCATCATGACAGATGCCTTTTGATCCTCTGCCTGAGGATCAATAGGGGCTCGAGCCTTTGACTGAGGGGGAAACCTGTCCTCAGGGAAGACTTAAAAAAGCGGAGCTTGTGATTGCCTCAGCAGACACCACCGAAAGACAGATCCAGGAGGAGAGTGGGGATGACACATGGTGAGTGACCCACCATGGGACAAGCAGTTTCGTCACATGATTTGTTTTTGTCAGGCCTCAAGGAGGCCCTCAAGACATAGGGGGCACATGTTAAGAAAAAGGACTTAAAATTATTCTTTTCATACATAGGAGAATTGTGTCCATGGTTTCCCCCTGAAGGGTCCATTGATGGTAGAAAATGGCTTAGAGTAGGAGACTGTTTAAACCATTTTTTTTGTTGTTGTTGAAGAAAAAGTCCTAGAACAAAGGTATATTAGACCTTTTGTAGACATTAATATTTTATTAGATTTTTAAACACCTAGAAAAATTTGTAAGTTTAAATTTAAAGACATTTATATTTATCTGTTTATCCAATTTAAATCGAACCATTTAAATCACGTGAATTAAAGATCTTTGGATCCACTTTGAAATAGTAAGCTTGCCTTAATTTGATTTTAATTGGAGTCAGTGGTCTTTTCTTGCATCCTGGTGTAATATTTTGTAGTTTCCCATCGAGATGACCCTGCCCCAATAGATCACAAGACCAGACTACTGGAAATTCTGAAGCTGGCCTTCCCTCCAGGGCTCCGGCATGAAGAGGCAATTTCCAAGGCCTTGGTGTGAGATTTTGGTCCAGGGAGCACTGCAGTGAACCACCGCCCTAAAACTATTAGCAAGCACATGGTGGAGGAGGCCTCCATAGGTAACTGGCGCCTATATAACATCTGATATCCGGTTAAGGGAGATCTCTTCTGATGACAGAGTGGTGTCCTGGGGAGACACACATATACTCCTGTCTGGTACAGTAACGAGAATCATTCTGTCCTCTGTTATGTTCTGTAGGGAATTCCTCTGAAAGCATAGAGAGGTGCCAATGGGCACGCAGGAGCTCCTATCCCAGAGCTTTAGCAAGACGTTGCATAGTTCCTCTGTTTTTCTGTTTCTGTGCTGGTTTTCTGTTTTTTTGTGTGTTTTGTTCTGTGTTTCATATGTTTTTTTTTTTTTTGGTTTGTTTTAGTGTGTTTTGTTGTGTGATTTCTGTGGTAAAACTTAACTGAAAATGGGTAATAAAGCAAGTAAACTGACACCCATTTGGACTGTGTTTTAAAGAACTGTGATGAACTTTAATACCCTTTGTTAAGCTTGATGAGAGAAACCCCTAGCTGGCTGCCTGGAGCACACCCACTGCAGAGGGCAATGCCTGCTGGGGACCTAAGAACTGAGTATCTCCCAGGTTAACACGTGAAACTCCTTAAAACCCCTTGTCCCTTCAGATCGATAGAATCACAACCATTGGGCAGAGACCCCTGTTTTTCTCCTTTGTTAGCAAAGCAGTAAATCTCCCTTTTTCTTTTTCTCAAACCCTGTCCTCATTATTAAATTGGTATTAATTGGCTTCAAAATCAGGAACCAAACTTTAAGTTACAATTTTTGGTACCCCCCACACCCCGGAACTCTTTGAGAGCTGACTACTGAAATGTTAGGAGACGGAGCGTGCTTGGGGTGGAACCGAACAAGAGGAGCTAATCCTGTAAGTGAAAGGAGGGACTGAGGGACTTCCAGCAGCTGCCCAAGCCCTGTTGCTTCAGAGAATTACCTACTTCCTTCCCTGCACTGTAAGGATTTTGCCATCTCTGTTTTCTTAAAAAAGAGAAAAAGAAAAAGGGGACACTAAATACAGTAAAGTCACCATGGAGACCCTTGATTTTACATTTCAGGTTGTCCCTCTGTGAAAACATCTGGTTCCCTTGTGGGAAAATCTATGGTGCCACTGGTGTAGGAGATTTTTCTCTTATCTGCTCTGGTTTAAAGGCTTCTGTCTGTAAGCCATAGTCTGGAGCTCCTTTCAGTCTGTCTTGTGTCTTTGTTTCTGGCCCTTTAAGACATGTGCAATAATGTGTTGATATTATAAATAATTTCTTGGGAATGATCTTAGCTGAATGTGTATCTAAATGATGATGTTTTATTGTAACAATCTGGCATCTGAATGGGTATTTGAAGCATTGCACAATCTTGCAGTTAAAAGTCGGGTTTAGGAAATTGTTTAGTTTATGATTTCAGATAATTCATGCCAGAGAACTTAAATACTTAGGATGGAAAACTAGAGAACTCTACTTCCAAGTTGGCAAGTAACTTCCCAATCATTCAGGCTTTTTTTTCACCAATTTTTAATTGGGTAGCCTGGGAAAATGTCACTGTGTCTACCAGTGCATTAATTTGGACAAGGATAGTAAATCATAGTATGGTATCTGTTGACAAAACAAGATATAAAGATGTAAAATTTTGTAAACTGTGTCTTAAACTTGTATCATAAAATTTTGTGAATTTTGTCTTAAAATTGTATTATAATTTTCAACATCTGAACCTGAAAATTATGGTTGAAATGCCTTAGGCCTGAGGTGTCTGCTCAGAATAGCAGCTTTTTCCTGCTCCTTCCAGACCTCAGCCAGGACTTATGTTGAATGGCAAATGAAAGAGGCCTGCAAGCTCAGTAGGAGAGTGATCTGAGGCCTAAAAAAAATTAAATTGTATGGTATTTACTAATTAATGGCCAGTCAATTTTTCTAGGACTCTTATTTTTTCCTTAGATTCTTTATTTTTTTTTGAGCTCATGATTTTGATCCTAAAAACCTAGGATGATGTTTTTCTGACCAGTTCTATCTTTGACTAACTGTGTAGTTTTTGAAACATTGCAATGGATATTTCACCTGGAAAAGCTACAAGGCCTTTACTATTATTATGTGTGCACAATTTTGGTATGTGTTGTATTTCTATATATTCATTTGTCCGTATATCATATATATGATACACAAATTAACATTTATAAAGAGCACTCATTAAAACAAAAACGCTCATAAAAACAAATTTTAAAAAGTGGATCCAAAGATCTTTAATTCAAGTGATTTAAATAGTTGAATTTAAATTGGATAAAGAGATAAAAATAAATGTCTTTAAATTTAAGCTTACAAGTTTTTCTAGGTGTTCAAAAATCTAATAAAATATTAATGTCTACAAATGTTCTAATATGCCTTGGTTCTAAGACTTTTCCTTCAACAAAAAAATGGTTTACACTGTTCAATATATTTGTCTAATATATTGATAAATAAGTAAAGTAAATTTGATATGGGATTACTCATTCATGAGTACTTTTGTTAGATATCTGATTGATTTACTAAGGTCTGTATAAGTTTGTACTAATGTCTGTATAAGATTGTAATAATCAGTCATGTGTTAAAGAGACAAAAATTTCTTAAAACATAAGTTTACCCATAACATTGTGTTTATTAAGTTTTATTTTTTCTAGAGCAAGCAACCATAAAAATTAAACAACTGATTAAATAAGAACTGTTATTTTAGAGCACTGTACTGCCATTTATTTAAAAGCTAAACTTGGTTAATGTAGAAACTTCAATGTAATTGTGATGCTATTAATGTGCTCATATCTTTCAGGTACACGAATCTGTAAGGTAGAAACTTTAAAAGAGCATTATTTCAAGCTGGTGTTCTGAAGTTGTATGGTAAAAAAATATATTGGGCATTCATTTACTTCTTGTCAATAAGATATGTAAAGTTGTATGTTACTTTTTACATTGGGGAAAAATTTAAATGTATTTTTATGTTAATGAGAGTCTAATCTATATAAAGGTTAAAAACTTTCAGCCTTTCTTAAATTCATGTTTTAAATGTGATATCATATGGTGTTAACTAATGTTCATGTGACCTCAAATAATATATGTAATCTTTGTAAAATGATATTTAAAAAAACAAAGATCATCTTTAGAAGTAAAACACTTAAGTTTTATAAAGAGCCCTGCCTTACCTGAGATAAGGCTCTGTGTCCCATCTTACTATATGTGAGAATGACTACGAAAGCAGTAGGTCAGATATTATTTCATTTAAAGTTATGTTCAAAAGTTGTTTTTTTTTCTGTCAAGATTTCTAGGATCTCAAACAGGGGATATAATGTATAACTCAGCTTAAAACTTCAGGGTAGCTATTACACGAACTAAGTATTTTTACTCTTGTTAAAAAATTTTATTTTGTAATTTCCTTATAAGTGATCTAAAGATTCCTTGTTAGTGTTTTACAGAAGTGTTGCTTTAAGAACACAACATGGGTTAATTTAAGATAATAAGTCATCACCTACAAGACAGACAGAATAATACAGATCCCAGTTAATAAAAAAGATAAATAATTATAAAGTTATAGACATTAAAGCCCAGTACTCTTAATATAAGGCTGTTAAAATTTATTTGATGGATGATTAAGATTAGGATTTATATTAAAGTTACATGAAAAGGGACAAGAAAACCAATATTTGGCTCTTGCCCTCTGAGTCAGTCTGAATCCAGGGAACAAGGGACTTCTCAAAGACCTTTGCAACTCTGGGCCTCATATCTTCCCAATTAGGGAGATTAATGAGACCCCTGGAGAACAGAAAGCCAATCAGTGCATTTGCTAAGAAGAGGAGAGTCATCAGAGAAGGGAGACATCCCTGATGCTTCCAAGGGTAGCCACATGGTCAAGCAAGACCTGGACCCACCTAGCGCAAATGGCACTAGCAGAACTGAGAAGCTGCTCTCAAGTTTCCCCAGGAATGACTCCCATAAAAGCTCAGCTGACTGTTAACAATAGATAGAAACAAAAGTCAGTTTGACTGTTTCATGATAAACACTTAGGAAAGACAGTTAAAACCAAAATACAGCCATTCCTGGGCATTTTAAATAATAATAATAATAATAATAATAATAATTTTTTATACACATTATGTTAGCCTCCCAAAATAAGTAAGACTGGAGGCTACAAAGAAGGATTCCCAGAAAGGAATGCCTGATAACTATAAAAAGAGACTATCAAGCGGAGCTGCCAGAGGCAGAAATTTTTAGTTTAAGGCCTACAGATATTCCTAACCTACAGGTAGGGTTGGTGTTTGCTAGTACGATTATCCAGCCCTGAGTAACAGAATTAAAGGTTTCTCTATTACACACAGAGGTCATACTAGTAAAATGATTTTGCAAGATCAGATGATATTAAATCATTAAACTGTATCTTATGGAGAGGGATGACTGTAACACTAAATGTTAAATATTAAGTTGACAGTCCTGATAACTGGGAATATTAAAGCTTGCTGAGGGAACTTCTATACAGTGACATGTTCCAGCTGCTGCAACATTTTTTCAGTACTCATGGTTCTTGTTTCTCACACAGAAGAACCCATCCCCAGATGAATTTACAACCTGTTCTTCCCCAACCAGACTTCAAAACGAACTGATTTCTAAAAGGCAACTCATGTTCCTCAACTGACTTCTAAAAAGCAACTCATGTCCCTTATACTGTGCCCACTCACGTCACTCTCTCTCAGCTCAGAAGAAGCCAAAATGAGTGACGCCTCTCGTCTTACAACTATGGAGCCAAAAATAAATAGAATATCAATATAAGTAATTAATTAAGTCAGGTAAAACCAGGAATCCAATTTTGGGTGAGTTCTAAAAATTTGGAGACTGTTACCTGAGGGATTAAAATTCCCTCATTGCTCTTTCCCTACCCTATCAAAAATTTGGAAGGGACACATTAAAAAAGGGGGAATGATTTGCATTTCTCTGACTGCTAGAGATGGTGAGCATTTGTTCATATACTTGTTGATTGATTGTATGTCCTCCTCTGAGAAATTTCTGTTCAGGTCCTTGGCCCATTTGTTGATTGGGTTATTCGTTATCTCATTGTCTAATTTTTTTAGTTCTTTGTATATTCTGAATATTAGCGCTCTGTCTGAAGTGTGAGGAGTAAAGATTTGTTCCCAGGACGTAGGCTCCCTATTTACCTCTCTTATTGTTTCTTTTGCTGAGAAAAAACTTTTTAGTTTGAGTAAGTCCCTTTTGTTGATTCTAGTTATTAACTGTTGTGCTATGGGTGTCCTATTGAGGAATTTGGAGCCCGACCCCACAGTATGTAGATCATAGCCAACTTTTTCTTCTATCAAATGCCATGTCTCTGATTTGATATCAAGTTCCTTGATCCACTTTGAGTTAACTTTTGTGCATGGCGAGAGTAAGGGATTCAGTTTCATTTTGTTGCAAATCTCACTCCAGTAAGATTGGCAGCCATTAGGAAGTCAAACAGCAACAAGTGCTGGCGAGGATGTGGGGAAAAGGGTACTCTTGTACATTGCTGGTGGGACTGAAAATTGGTGCGGCCAATTTGGAAAGCAGTATGGAGATTTCTTGGAAAGCTCGGAATGGAACCACCATTTGATCCAGCTATTCCCCTACTCGGTCTATTCCCTAAAGACCTAAAAAGAGCACACAATAGGGACACTGCTACATCCATGTTCATAGCAGCACAATTCACAATAGCAAGACTGTGGAACCAACCTAGATGCCCTTCAATAGACGAATGGATAAAAAAAATGTGGCATTTATACACAATGGAGTATTACTCTGCATTAAGAAATGACAAAATCATAGAATTTGGAGGGAAATGGATGGCATTAGAGCAGATTATGCTAAGTGAAGCTAACCAATCCCTTAAAAACAAATGCCAAATGTCTTCTTTGATATAAGGAGAGTAACTAAGAACAGAGTAGGGACGAAGAGCATGAGAAGAAGATTAACATTAAACAGGGATGAGAGGTGAAAGGGAAAGGGAGAGAGAAGGGAAATTGCATGTAAATGGAAGGAGACCCTCAGGGGTATACAAAATTACATAAAAGAGGAAGTGAGGGGAAAGGAGAAAAATTTAAGGGGGAGAAATGAACTACAGTAGAGGGGGTAGAGAGAGAAGAGGGGAGGGGAGGGGGGAGGGGGGATAGTAGAGGATAGGAAAGGCAGCAGAATACAACAGACACCATAATGGCAATATGTAAATCAATGGTTCTGCAACTGATGTGATTTTGCAATCTGTATATGGGGTAAAAATGGGAGCTCATATCCCACTTGAATCAAAGTGTGAAATATGATATATCAAGAACTATGTAATGTTTTGAACAACCTACAATAAAAATTAATTTAAAAAATATTAAAAAGCAAAAAAAAATGGGGGGGGGAATGATAAACCCAACCTGATCATTTATTAAAATTGGGAGCCATCTTGCCACAAAGTCATGAAAAGATAATTTTGCTTTCCTATAAATTACTGCAAATTCTGAATCTGCTTGGAATGCCTGTCCGTGCCTTGAACTCACCCATGCCTGGCTCTCTGACCAGATAGCAGCCCTCTCTGAAAATTTAGTGACACCTCATAAATATTGGCCTTCTCTGGCCAGACAACGACTCTCGTGAGTCTCTAATGGTCCTCATAAATTCTGATGATGGGGCCAGCAAAAAAAAAAATTGTAAACTAGCAATAGCGTGATGCTTCTCCGAGTTCTGTTATCTGTAACCCCCCTTTTGTGTAACTTACTGGACTATAAAGCTGGGCTGTAGGAAAGGTGGGGTTGCTGTCTTGTTTCTGCCATTTTGAGAGGGATAGGCAGCTCAGCCAGTGGAAAAATAATAAGCTTGCTTTAATTTGATTTTAATTGGAGTCAGTGGTCTTTTCTCCTGTCCTGGTCAAACAGGTAAACACTCCACAAACATGGAGCTCTGCCGGCCTAAAACTTATTGAGAAACTCTCCCTGACCTTGGGCACTTGAAATATATGTTGTTGTCAGGAGCTTTAGCTTCTTTGTAGTGAGACCATCAGAGCTGGGTCTGCATCTATGTGACCTGGAGGACATGGTTTCTTATTTTCCAATGAACATGAGGCAGGAGTGCAGAATTCTCTCTTTGTAGGGAAACTGTTGTCACTGAAGGCTAAGTGTCTCCCCATGTGGTATGTGAAGCCATTTGCGCATCTTCCACATTTCATGGTGTTTCTTGCTGCTGCACTGGGGGTTTAGTATTTGCTTCATGAAATACAAGGAGATCAACAGGGACTCAGTGCTGGAGGGATTTCTCACACGTGTGGTGGGTCAGGGTCTCCAGGAGAATCCACCAATGAGGCTTATATCCCACATAGCTTGCCCCCTCAACCATTGCAACCTGATTCTGAACACGGCCCTGAAACCTCTAAATATAACAAGATGCCTTTATATGAAGAGATCAGACATATAGGGATTACTGGCTGCACCATGTCTGCCACAAGACATTTGGAAGTCAATGGCAGATCCAAATGGCCCCACCAGAGATATTTTATGACACAACTGCACACCACAGCTCTGGGTCACTACTCAGCAGGCGTCAACATACAGGATTCTTTCTTCTACACCATTTTCATGAAACCCAGTCAATCAAGGCACTCTCTGGTACACTCATGATCAGCAACTGGACATCCAAATGTTCTTCAGTGCCACTTGGTCATAAGAATTTCAAAAATGTCATGGTATTTATCTAGCCATTTTTCAAGGATGAAGTTGGATGCACTGTGAGTTTCAATTCTTTCAGGAACCATTAAATGGTGAGGAATTTCATTTCAATGAAAGCTCTGGAGGACTCTCACAGGCAAGGCTTCCCATGGAGTGGCCAAAAGGTCACATGAAGCCAGGCCCATTGAGGTCTACAATGCTAGGTCCATGTGTGTTTTGAATCTCAACTATGTTTGCCAAGTCTTTCAGAATAAAATCATGTGATATCGTAGCTGAGATTCCCAGTGTTCTGTGGAGAGCCACCTGGGCCTATATCTCAGTTTCCAATGGGGACTCTCATGCGTGACCTCCTGAAATCCCAACACAATTCATGGCAATTCTTCTCTGAGGTCAGGTCCAGAACGCAGTCTCTAAGGGGAATTATACCAAAGTTCAAGCCATGGTGGACACAGTTATGTCTTCCAACTGCCACACAAATGACCACAATTAAAACCAAAACACTTTCACATAGCCCTCGTCTTCTTCCATGTAGACACTCATCAAATCCTCTGGCTGGACGTTTCCAAAAGGGGTGAAGTCCAAGACCCTGTCCAAAATATGCTCCCTCGCCCCTATGTTGCCTAAGGTCAGTGTGGCCTAAACACCTTTCCTGTGAACCAGGAGTGATCAAATAGGCCTGACCTTATTACTGCTCCACTTCTCCAATTTGAGGCCTACTGACTGCCAGGTATAAATTCTTTATATGAATGGGAGTCATGAAAAAACCCAAGCATCTATGGTCTAGCCTTTGCAGGCCAGGATGGAGGTCAGGAACCTTACAGAAGATGGCGAGAGACTTCATACACAATGACTGCTATTTTGACCATTTTGTATTTGTAGCACACATGGAATCTTACCTTAGATCCATCAGGTGTTAAGAATCTAAGCAGCAGCCTCACACAGGTTCACGAGGCTGATTCAGACACATCCCTTTTGGAAGCAATTAAGCAAAGAGCCACAGGTGATGCCCATTCATTTCCATTTGAAAACTGTTTTCTTAAGGCTTCACAAAGGGGTGGCCTGAGGCAAAGACCTTCCTGACATTCAGGGCAATGAAGCAATAGGTAAGCAAATGGCCCAAAGTAAGGATTCTCCACTGAGACTTTACTGGTCACATTGATATCTGAGTTTTCTGAGATCCTCCCATTCCCTTCAGTTATCATGTACATGGCCATGTCACAGTGCTTGGAGGTGGTACATATCTTGGACACAAAACCATGAGCCAATTCTTGAGAGTGGCCAGAATTCAGGAAGAAAACAGAAACGTAGTAAGATAGTAGGTGTTGCCCATCCATAAGGCAAGTCACAGTCCATGCGTTAATTGGGCAGGATGAATGCTGGGAAGCTTTCTACAAGACAGGAAACATCCATTGATGCATTTTCTTTTCTAATGTCTACAACCACGGACACAGTGGGAGAAACAGACATAGAAACACTCGCCTTGTCAAACAATTTACTAGAAAAAGTCCATTCCAATCCAAACAAACCACCTTTCCTACCTATTCTCAGAACATGAGACAAAACCACACACTCACACCCACACCCACAAAGGCACCTCCTTCCCCCAAGTAGGTTTGTAACTATCCAGAGTGTCCTTTGACTGGTGGGTCATACTATGTTCCCCTGATATGGCCTATCCATTCTCAGATCTGGTCTCCTTGGCCAACTCTGTGACGTTGTCAGGAGCATGTGGAGAGCCACTACCTACTTTCTCAGGAAAGGTCCCTGGCATGTGGCCATCCTCACATCAGTAGGTACCAAGAAAGACTGATTCTGTCCTTAGTAACACCAAACAAGTGAGCCCACTGGGACTGGGACTTGGATTGGCTCTCAGTGCCTGGCTTCCTGGATCCCAAGTTTAAAGTGTTCCATCACCAAGGAAGTGAGGTAGGTTACTTCCTTCAGGAATTTAATGAGGTCACTGCCTTGGCAAACACATTGTCCTAACAGTTGCTTCCAATGGTTCCATGAGATGGAGGCTGCCCCTACTTCCTGTGACATTTTCACAAGTTAGAATGATATATAAATCAAAGGCACCAAGAAACAGCGCTCCACAAAGGCCTGGTTTGGTCCGTCTCCTGTACATTAAGAGAGAGGCTGATTCAGCCACATCCCTTCATCCTGACCAGGTTTTTTGGCAATGGAAGATGACTTTTGCTCTCTCAGGTCCTTCATAGCTGCCTACATCTTCTTCAGGGATCATTTCTGCATGGACCTTTGAGGTTCTCAGCAAGTGGAAGATCCCCTACATCCCTATATTTTAAGGCCAACTCTGTCCCTGCTCTTCTCTAAAGTTAGATTGAGAGATCACTGTGTGGTTACGGTTAATAACAGTTTCGATTTGGGTTAGGAATCATTCTGCAGGATGAATAATGGTATTGGGAATCTGTGATATTTATAAGAATATAGACGTGAGTTAAAATTATGGAAACAGAAATCTAGGTAAGATTTGCATCCCAGAAGGGCATTGAGACCTTCATTGGGATACTTAGCAATGTTATACTTTCTGCACAAATGTCTCAGATAAATCCATACACAATGGCATAGGACGTTGTACCTTGGATGATTGAATGTCGAAGAGAACCTCCAGTCAAAAAGGGATAGTCGGTGGAATTAGGAAGATAGTCAGTAGGTTTAGAAAGAAGGGTGAGAATAAGATTTGAAAAAAAGTTCTTTACCAATAGGGTTTCGGTTAGAGAGTGAATATTAATGTCAGCCCATGTTAAGTGTCAGTCACAATAATGAATTTGGGAAAATATGTAGGAAAGGAGGTATCAATAGAGACCTTAGGAAATCAGGCAAATTATTAAGTGAGTCATAGGATTAGGCATTTTCAACAGGGTTGAGGTTGAATATATAACCTTAGGAAGAAAGAAATATGTAGTCACCAATAGAATTGACATTTGAGAGCATTAGGCAACCTGGACATGAATGTTTTTAGTAATTCATGCTCACTTTCCATTTAGGCTTTGTTGAAAATAAATAAAATAGGTACTTGTCTCTTCCTGTTTTTCTGTATGCTTAAGAAAACACTCTTGAAATCTTGAAAACTTTTTGCTAATCTTGTTCCCAGAATGTGCTGTCCCCAACTGCCAAACTGCAGAATGTACACCCTCACCCGTTTACATGCAAACCGCCCACTTGCCCTGACCCATCAATAAACTTCCCTCCCTGCCCTCTTCAAGAAAAGTATATAAGCTCTGCTTAAGCTGTTCTCAGTGCTCTCTGCTCTATTCAAGTGAGGTCTGAGCCCCAGAATTTTGGGTGCTTTGCTGTTGCATGAGACAGTGTCTTGGTGGTCTCTTCCTCCAATGGTCGCCTGACCATTACATCTGAGGGCCCCAGCGAGTTCCAGCAGCGTTGGACGAAAGACCCCCAATAGGCTCATCTCAGGTTAAGTAAGGCGCCACTTTCTTGTTTCAGGTTTCAGGTTAGGGATGGGCAAAATGGCTATTGGTGATGAGCATGAGCTCTCTCTGACGGTGGCTGACAGAAGTGTCACAGAGCCACAGGCCACGTCTCTGGGGGACGCCCCAGAGAACTCGGGAAACCGAGTAACAATAGTCTCCTAAACTCAGTGATATTTTGTTTTGGATTCGGTATTGTCAGCCCATCAGGTTTTCCTGGCTACTCAGTCCTGTTCTCAGTATTGGACGTCCATTGCCTGTCTTTATTGTCTTGTCTTGTCTGTGTCGTGTGTCATTGCTTTCACTATTTGTGTATCTTTCATATGGGACAGAACACTTCAATGCCTCTGTCCCTGAACCTTGATCACTGGACCAAAGTCTGCTTAAAGGCTCAGAATCTTCTTTTTTTCAGTAAAACGTCAGATCTGGAAGACTCTATGTGTCTCAGAATGACCCACCTTTGGAGTCGGATGGCCCCCCAGAAGGATCTTTCTACTTCACACTAATTCAAAAACTCAGAGATATTGTCTTTCAGCCGGGGCCACATAGCCATCCAGATCAACAGCAATATATCTTTAGTTTGCAGGACCTCTGCAAATCTCCTCTTCCATGGTTGAAGCCTTTCCTTGTCCCTGTCCCCGCTCCTACTGGTTCTCCCACTTTTCTATCTCTCAAACCCTCTGCTCCCCCTCCTCCACCCTCTGTTGTCCCTGAGTCTCAAGACTCTACTGGACTCTCTTCCCCCTCCTTATGCCCTGCCCTTGTCCTCCAACCCCAAACACCCTCTAAGTGATTCCCCTGCTGCTGACTCAGACTCTCCACCATTGGAGGAATATAGGCCAGCCCAGCGCCCTCCAGGTGACTACCCCACGGCACACACAGCCCCTCCTTCCTTGGAGGTAGCTGGCCCGGCCAAAAGAACACAAAGTACTCGCTGGGGGGGTTAAACTTTGAAGTGGATACAGGGTAAGTATACTCAGCCCTTAAGGCCCCATTGGGCCATCTATCAAACAAAAAGGACTCTAGTTCAAGGGGCTAATGGGAGTAAATATGGGGCTTAGACAACTAAGAGGACCATGGACCTGGGGAAAGAAAAAATCCATCACTCGTTCCTAGTAATCCCAGAATGCCCGACCCCATTGATGGGCACACATCTGCTCAAAAAGCTCCAGGCCAGAATAACTTTTAACCCTGAAGGCCCCCAAGTGAAATTTCTAAATTTTTCAGTAAAAACTCCTATAGTCACGGCTTTTACTATGTCAGTAGAAGATGAACATCAACTTGTCAAACCCCCCAAGACTGATCAAACAGGCAAGCTACCCCGGAAATGGATAACAGATTACGCAGATGCCTAGGAAAAAAACTGCTGGGTTACACGTAGCCGTGAAACATCCTCCAATAACAGTGGAGTTAAAAACTTCAGCCCCCCCATCAATGTCAAAAAATATCCTCTGAGCAAAAAAGCTAAAGATGGGATAAGGCCCCATATTCAGAAATATCTGGCCTTAAGGGTCCTAAGGCCCTGTCATTTGAACTGGAACACTGCCCTGTTACCAGTATAAAAATCCAGGAACCGGGGACTATCGCACCGTTCAAGACCAAAGAGAGATCTACAACAGAGTGCAGGACATTCACCCCACAGTACATAATCTGTACAATCTGCTTAGCACTCTGAACCATGAGCGGAAATGGTATACTGTTCTGGACTTAAAAGATGCTTTCTTTTGCTTGCCTCTGCATAAAGATAGTCAGTTGCTATTTGATTTCGAGTGGGTAGACCCAGAAACCGGGACGTCTGGTCAACTAACATGGACTAGACTCCCACAGGGGTTCAAAAACTCCCCCACTCTCTTTGATGAAGCCCTCCACAGAGACCCCAACAACTTCAGAACTATGCACCCTGACGTCACCCTGCTTCAATATGTCGATGACCTGCAACTGGCAGCCAACACCAAGAAAAACTGTGAGTCTGGAACCCAATTATTATTATACGAGCTTGCTCAACTCTGGTATAGTGCTTCTGCCAAAAAAGCCCAAATTTGCCAGCAAGAAGTAATCTTCCTGGACTATTCCCTTAGGGGCAGTAAGCGATGGCTCACTGAGACCAGAAAACAATCCATTGAGCAGATACCACCCCCATCTAACAGCAGACAACTCAGAGAGTTTCTTGGGACTGCTGGCTTATGCAGCTTATGGATACCTGGGTTTGCGTCCTTATCTGCTCCTTTATACCCGCTGTTAAAGAGAGATGCCCAATTCTAATGGACCCCTGAGCACCAGCAAGCTTTTGATAACATCTAAGGACACTGACACTGAAACCCTCAACTTCACTGAGCCCAGCTTGCATTTTCAGAAAGCCCTAAACTAAGTTAAAAATGTACATCAACTCACTCACCTTGGTTCAAAGAAACTGCAGGCATTCCTGAAGGATCAAGAACAGAGTTTTCCACTAACCGACTCAGAGCGAAAGAAATAACTGAACGGGTAACAAAAGCCTGCTGGGTCTGTCAATTGGTTAATGCTTACCCTTCCAACTTTCCTGCAGGAAAGCACCTACAAGAAACCAGACCAGGACGATTCTTGGAAGTGGACATTACTGAAATTAAGCCAGGAAGTTATGGACTTAAATATCTCCTAGTCTTTGTAGATACATTTTCAGGATGAATTAATTGAAGCCTTCCCCCCCCCCACACACACACACACAAAAAAACAACAACAACAAAATAAATGGCACAAATGGTGGTCAAGAAGATCCTGAAAGATATTTTTCTAAGATACGGACTGGCTAAGGCAATAGGGTCTGATAATGGACTGGCGTTAATTGCCCTGATAAGTCAGGGATTAGCCAGGACCCTGGGGATTAATTGGAAATTACATTGTGCTTATAGACCCCAGAGCTCAGTACAGGTAAAAAAAAAAATAATAGAACCATTAAAGAGAATTAACAAAATCAAGCTTAGAGATCGGCATAAAAGATCGATCTATTCTCCTGCTTTATGCACTGTTTCATGCAAGAAATACTCATACTCCTCTGTTTCCTTGTGTAACCTCACCCCCTATGAAATTCTCTATGGTCCCTCCTCCAGTAAGGGACCTAACCCAAACTCTAAGACCTAACGATCCCTTCCACACCCCCTTGCTTGACAGACTTAAAGCTCTTGAAAGAAATCAGCAATATCTGTGGAAACATCTGGCCACTGCCGACCAACCTGGGGACGAGGGGACTCCATATCGATACCAAGTAGGAGACTTCGTCTACATTAGACGACATCAGGTGTCATCCCTGGAACCCCACTGGAAAGGACCATATAAGGTGCTACATATAACACCTACAGTGGTAAATGTAGACGGAATCACTTCATGGATCCATGTCTCTCATCTCTGGCCTGCGCCCTGTCCAAAATCTGACTGGAAACTGGAAAAGACTGGTAACACTTTCAAAGTGCGTATTCGCCATGTGGATAAGGCTACAGACTCTCCCCTTGGCCAAGAGTAGTCCTAACCCTCATCAGCCTGTTCAGCAGTAATGGCTGATCACAAATCCTACTGTACAAGAAGTATGGTCTATCTTGCATACAGCCCCTTTAGGGACATGGTGGCCATCTCTCCACCCAGACATTTGTCAGCTGGCTATAGGTCTTTCCTATTGGGATATCCCTGATGAAGGGGATCCAACTAAAATTCCAATAAATCCTTTCCGTATCATAGGTAATAGAAACAAACATTATGGATGTAGGGACACGAGAGCCAGATGCAGGTTGGCTAGCCTAGATTACTATGTTTGCCCAGCGGACTATCAAAGCCACAAACAGACATGGCTGTGTGGGGGAAATGCCGACTTCTTCTGTAAGTCATGGGAATGTGAGCATACAGGGGTGCCTGGTGGAACCCAAACTCCTCATCAAATTCAATACACAGCATTGGCCATATTACCAATTACACAACCAATACTGATGGCCCCCAGAGGGGTCTCTAGATCCTAAAATTCTCCGTGACCTTTTTAACTTCGGCAAGTGCTCAAAGGGTGGAAGGAAATTCCCCTAAGTGGAGGCATTTTCCCTCCTTCGCTCACATCCTGAACTATGCTTATCCAATAGATCCTCACCCTCAGCTTTCTGCTTCAGACTCTCTGCTGCCACTCCCACCTCAGCAACCTGATTTCTTCCCTCCAATTACTAGATCAAAAACCCAAACCGCCGGTTCTCAGATTATTGCCCCCTTGCTGAGGTAGCAGGTACTGAGGTACCCATCCACCCACTCACTACTCTCTTCTCCTGTCAGTGCCCGCACCAGGTCCCACCAGGTCCTCTTACCAGCTAACCCAAAGCTCAAACCAGCTAAGGAGAGCCCTCAGACCCCTATCCAAGATGTAATGAAAATGGCCTTTAAAGTTGCTCTGTCATCACTGAAAACAGGTTACTAAGAATTTAAAGTCCCTCACAGGCTTTTTGGGATACAAACTCCCATCTTCCCCTCTGCTCTATCTGTTCTACTGCTCAAGTTTTGTTGCCTGGAAAATTCCAAACCCCTTTCCCATTATTCTTTTACATGTCTCCTTCCTCATGCTCAGACCCAAGGTGCTGCTCTCAGACCCGCCTTCCCTGTCTTCCCCGTCTATACCAGGCCCACAGAAAAGTCTTAAATGACCTTCTCCAGCAGTCTTCACCATGGCTGACTTTAGGACTTTCAGCCAAAGAGTCCCTATAAAAGAGTTCAATGTAGATAAACTTCCCCTTTTCGTGTTTCCCTGTTCTATTTGGCCACTGGCTGGAAAAATCAGCACTCCTAAGCTAGACTCCCCCTTCCTAGTTTTTCAAAAAACATGTGAACAAGGCCTCTGGCCTTGAGCTGGGGCTTCACAGACATGGTTACATTTCTAAGATAAATAAGTTACCAAATGAGCTCCATTGTTACAGCTGGCAGTGAGAAAAAAAAAAGAGAAGAAAAAAGCTCTCCCACTCCAGGTGTCCTTAAAATGTTAACTTGCCCAGAACAGATGAAAAAAACAATAGAAACGAAAACTTCTTTTTGTGAACTTATGCAGACTGTGAACTTCTGAGCCCCTTCCCTTACATGTTGGGTACAAAATTCGGAAACTACCTAAATTTGGAGATCAGGTGACTAATTGATTACAACAGAAGCAATGCCCTCTAAATCCGTTGCAACCAAATAGGTATGTTTCGCTGTCTTCGGTGCTATCTTAGGTGCCTTGAATTGTCCGTCCTTACAACAGTATAATTCTATATACTTAAACATTGTTTATGTTTTCATAAAATGGTCAACAGATGTGATTAATTATGTAATGTTCAGATGTTTCCCAGAGTGCTCTATCATGAGGCAGGTTAATTTAAATATCAAATACGGGGGCATACAACCCGGTTCCTCTGGGAACCTGTATCCCTCACTTTAGCCATCCTATTAGGAAAAGGAGCTGCTGCAGGTGTGGGCACAGGAATCACTGTCCTAGTCCATGTGACACAACAAATGACCCGATGAGA
Source organism: Callospermophilus lateralis (assembly GCF_048772815.1). Lineage (NCBI taxonomy): Eukaryota > Metazoa > Chordata > Mammalia > Rodentia > Sciuridae > Callospermophilus > Callospermophilus lateralis. The sequence continues at coordinate 152,763 of NW_027511169.1, read as the reverse complement.
AGCAGCAATAGACCAAAATTTAAAGATATTAAAAACCTCCATCACAGTTTTATAGGAATCTTTAACCTCTCTCTCTGAAATTGTTTTACAGAACATGCGAGGGTTGGACCTCCTCTTCGTGAGAGAAGGGGGCTTTTGTGCTGCATTGAGGGAAAAAGTTGATTTTATGCCGACCATACTGGAGTTGTAAAAAAATCTATGAGTAAATTAAGAAGACGCCTAGAAGAGCACCAACAAGAGAGAGATGCACAAAAAGGGTGGTTTGAGTCTTTGTTCACACAGTCCCCCTGGTTAACTACGCTTTTATCAGCCCTGGCCAGTCCATTAATAATCCTCATTTCATTGCTAATTGTAGGACCCTGTTTGCTCAACCATCTAGTTTCCTTTCTACAAGCTTAAATTGGATAAGTTAAACTTATGGTAATCAGACAACAATATACCTCACTAGAAGACATAAAATGTGAGACCCCGCAATGCTCATTTTTATGATTAAAATTAACCAGAATAAGAAGTGGGGAATGAAAGGTTAATAAAATATGTACTTTTAACTTCTTGTTTTTCTGTATGCTTAACAAAATACTGATGAAATCTTGAAAACTGTTTGCTAATCTTGTTCCCAGAATGTGCTGTCCCCAATTGCCAAACTGTTGAATGTACTCCCTCTCCCATTGGCATGCAAACCACTCACTCGACCTGACCCATCAATAAATTTCCCTCCCTGCTCTCACCACGTAAATTGCATAAGCTCTGCTTAAGCTGTTCTTAGGGCTCTCTTCTCTATTCAAGTGAGCTCTGAGCCCCAGCATGCTGGACCCCCAATAAACCCTTTGCTGTTGCATGAGACAGTCTCTTCGTGGTCTCTTTTCCGACGCTCGCCCGACTTTACATTGGTACAATCATAAGTGTGAACATTCCTATGTGTGTCCAGAATATTACTATAATAAATAATATATGTAGATCAGGTAATAGGAGTTTTTCTTCCACCATTTATGGGAGCAATATTTTGAAGATATATGAATTAGTATTTTGGGTAGAAATAGGTGTACCATTTGTCTATGAATATAGAGATAATGCATGAATAGACAATACTGTGAATTAATAATATTACTGGTTCCAACTTTAAATAATGGATTGAATTGATATCTGAAAATATACAGAAAACCTTATATTGATATACTACATTTAATCCTACCCATTATACATCTGAATGAAATATTAGGGTTATGGATTTTCATGAAGAGTGTTTGAGTTTTGCTTCAAAAGTGATTATGGAAATTGAAAATAATGTGTTTGGAAAGAAGTCTCATGAAAAGACCAGTCCAGAAACCTGGAGGTATGCATGTGTTCTGAAGCAGAAAGTGATTTAAAGTGAAACAAACGCCTATATATTTGCTAACTTGTGGATGATAAATATATACGATGATGTGCAGAAATTGAAGAAATAGTAATGTACCAGTGTTGAATAAAAATGAACGTTAAAATACACATCATGTCCCATAGGAATCTACTTGAATTGATGTTAAACTGCGTCCGTTAATGTAGAAATATTAGAATTTGTATGCACCATTCACTGAAGTTAGTTTTCAGTACTAGGAAACAAATATGTATTTCAGGTAGATGAGTATTTCTGAGAATAATCTTGTGAAAAGTTGATTATAAATCCACATACATGAACATGAATGAATTCAGGGAGTGTATAATAAGACTCATACATTTCATATTTTGAAAAATCTGGAGAGTATATATATATATATATATATATATATATATATATATATATATATATACACACACACACACACACACTCACACAAACTGAGACTATAAAAATAGCAATATATATGCCAATTGAAATTCACCATGAAATATACATCATCCACAGATTCAAAAATATTCATGTTACTGAAGATAGATTTATGTATAATGTTGTTTAACTAGGAAGTATACCCATACATTGAATTTTCAGTTCCAACAGCATTTAGGAGGAGTAATCTCTTCTCACATTTTGTATCTGCCAAGTCAGCCACCTCACAAGACTGTACGTGTGATACCAGGTAGGATTCTATATGTGCATATAAAAATACATGTGCTGAGTAGGCTACAGAGAGAGGGAGACAGGAATTCACATATTTGTTAACTTTAAAAACACATGGATAACTATTTCAACAGAAAATTGACTAGATTTATAACACATACCCTTTTTTATGCAAAAGGCAAGTCCAACTATACACCATGCCTCCTCTGCTTGGATTTCTATTCTGTTTGGGTTATTTTTCTCCATCATATTAGGAGTAGTAGTCAGAGTCCAGTAGGTTATGAGTTAGTGTCAGGGATCAGTATTTCAAATGGAAAATAGAATAATGAATCAAATGTGTATGCAAATATATGCTACACAAAAATCTTCCCACTCTCATCCAGAACAAATCCTTGACATTACCTTCGCCTGAAGTAAGTCACAATTAGAATAGAAGAGTTAGAAAATCTGTGAATACATATCTTGAGTGGAAAATGCTCAGAGTTCAGAACCTTGGAGGTGGTAGAGGAGTTTCCAAAAGTAAGGGACATGGTAAACACTCCTCTAACATGGAGGTCTGCTGGCGGAAAGACATCTTGAGAAACTGCCTCTGAGGTTGGGCACTTGAAACATACGTTATTTTCAGGAGCTTTAGCTTCCTTTGTAGTGAGACAATAAAATCTGGGTCTGCATCTATGTGACCTGGAGGATATGGTTTCTTATTTTCCAGTGAACATGAGGCAGCAGTGCTGAATTCACTCTTTGTAGGTAAACAGTGGCCACTGGAGTCTAATTGTCTCCCCATGTGGACTGTGGAGCCATTTGGTCATCCACCACTTTTCGTGGTGTTTCCTGCTGTTGCACTGGGAGTTTGGTATTTGCTTCACAAAATACAAGAAGTTCAACAGGGACACAGTGCTGGAGGGAGTTCTGTCACGTGTTGTGGGTCAGGGTCTGCAGGAGAATGCAACAACCAGGCTTCTTTCCCACATACTTTGCCCCCTTGTCCATAGCAACATGATTCTGAACATGGCCCTGAATCCTCTCCATATAAAAACATGCTTTTACATATTCGGGTCTCCTGGCTGCACCATGTTAGTCACAAAAAATTTGGAAGCCAATGAGAAATCCACATGGCCATAACACAGATGTATTATCACACAACTGCAGACCACTTCTCTAGGCCCAATACTCTGCAGGCTCTAACTTGCTTGCCCCCATGTCCATAGCAACTTGATTCTGAACATGGCCCTGAAATCTTTCAATATAAAAACATGCTTTTACATATACAGGTCTCCTGGCTGCACCATGGCAGTCACAATGAATTTGGAAGCCAATGGCAGAACCACATGGTCACAACACAGATGTATTATCACAAAACTGCACACCATTTCTCTAGGCCAACAACTCTGCAGGCTATAACTCAATGGCATCTCTGTTCTACACCATTTTCATGAAACCCAGTGAATTAAGGCAGGGTCTGGTACACTCAAGATCAGCAACAGGACATCCAAAGGTTCTCCAGTGCCACCTGGTCATGGGAATGTTAAAAATTTCATGGTATTTATCTGGCCATTTTTCAAGGATGAAGTTGGAGGCACTGTGGGTTTCAATTCATTCAGGAACCATTAAATGTTGAGGAAGTTCATTTCAAAGAAAGCTCTGGAGAACTCTCACAGGCAAGGCTTCCAAAAGAGTGGCCAAAAGGTCACATGAAGCCAGGCGCAGTGAGGTCTCCAATGTGAGGTCCATGTGTGTTTTGACTCAAAACTATCCCTGCCAAGTCTTTCAGAATAAAATCATGTGATATACTGGCTGAGATTCCCAGTACTCTTTGGAAAACCACCCTGGGCCTAGATCTCAGTTTCCAAGGGTGACTTTCATGCGTGGCCTCCTAATATCCCAACACTTTTCATGGCAATACTTCTCTGAGGTCAAATCCAGAACGCAGTCTCTAAGGGGAATCAAACCAGAGTTCAAGCCCAGGTTGACCCAGTCATCTCTTCACACCGCCAATCAAATGAACACAATTAAAAACAAAACACTATCACATGGCCCCATCTTCTTCCTTATAGACACTCATCATAACCACTGGTTGGAGCTTTCCATGAGGGGCACATTCCAAAAGAGTGTCCAAAATAAGCTCCCTTGCCCCTCATTTGGCTCAAGTCAGGGTGGGAAGGACACCCTTCCTGTGAACCAGGAGTGATCAAATAGGCCTGTCATTAATACTGCTCCGCTTTTCCAATTTGAGGCCTTCTGACTGTGGGGTTTAGATTCTTTATGTGAACTGGAGTCATGAGAAAAGACAAGCACCTCTGCAGAGATTTGAAGAACTCATTTGACCAAAAGGATCGCTATTCTCACTTGATTGATTTCAGGAACCTACAGAGAAAGGCAATAGAATTCATTCACAATGACTGAATTTTTTTGCGAATTTGGTTTTGGTTTCACACATGGGATCTTTCTTTAGATCCATCAGGTGCTGAGAATCTAAGCCACAGCCTCACACAGGGTAGAGAGCCTGATTCAGACACATCCCTTTCCGAAGCAATTTAGCAAGAGCCACAGGTGATGCCCATTCATTTCCATTTGAAAACTGTTTTCTTCAGGCTTCACAAAGGGGTAGCCTGAGCCCAACATCTTCCTGACATTCAGGGCAACAGAACAATAGGTAAGCAAAAGGCCCAAAGCATGGTATCTCCACTGAGATTTTTCTGGTCACACTCATATCTGAGTTTTCTGAGATACTGGCCATTCCCTTCAGGTATCCAGTACATGGACATGTCAAAGACCTTGGAGTTGGTACATATCTTGGACACAAAACAATGAGACTATTCTGGAGAGTTGCCAGAATTCAGGAAGAAAACAGGGACTTAGGAAGGTAGTAGGTTTTGCCAATCCATAAGGCAAGCTGCAGTCCATTCATAAATTGGGCAGGATGAATGCTGGGAATCTTTTTACTACACAGGACACATCCATTGTTGCATTGTCTTTTCTCATGTCTACAACCACGGACACAGTGGGATACACAGACATAGAAACACTCACCTTGTCAAATGACTTACTAGAAATAGTTCACTGAAAACCAAACAAACCGCCTTTCCTACCTATTCTCAGAACAAGAGACAAAACCACACACCCACACTCACAATGGCACCTCCTTCCCCTAAGTAGGTCTGTGACTATCCGGAGTGTTCTCTGACTGGTGGGCAATACTATGTTCCCCCGAAATGGCCTGTATTCTCTCAGATCTGGTTTCCTTGGCCAACTATGTGAAGTTGTCAGGAAAAAGTGGTGAGCCACTACCTGCTTTCTCAGGAAAGGTCCCTCTTCAGAGCTCTCCTGGCATTTGGCCATCCTCACATCAGTAGGTACCAAGAAAGACTGACTCTGTCCTTGGTAAATCCAAACAAGTGAGCCCACTGGGACTGGGACTGGAACTGCATCTGGGTGCCTGGCTTCTTGGATACCAAGTTCAGAGAGTTCCATCACCAAGGAAATGAGGTATGACACTTTCTTTGGAACTGAATGAGGTCACTGCCTTTGCAACCACTTGGTCCTATCAGTTGCTTCCAAGGGCCCCATGAGATGGAGGCTGCCCCTTCTTCCTCTGACACTTTCACAATTTAGAATGGTATATCAACCATAGGCACACACACAGGCCTGGTTTGGTCCATCTTCTCCACAATAAGAAGAGAGAGGCTGATTCAGACACATCCCTTCATCCTGACCAGGTGGTTTGTCATCGAAGATGACTTTTGCTCTTTCAGGTCCTTCATACCTGTCTACAACTTCTCCAGGTATCATTTCTGCATGGACCTTTGAGGATCTCAGCAGGTGGAAGGTCCCCTACTTTTCTGTATTGTAAGAACAACTTTGTCCCTGCTCTTCTGTAAAATGAGATTGAGGGAACAGTGTATGTTTTGGGTTAATAACAGGTTTGATTTCGATTTGTGTTAGGAATCATTCTTCTGGATGAATAATGGTATTGGGAACCTGGTATATTTACAAGAATGTAGAGGTGAAACATAAGTATGAAAACAGAAATCCAGGTATGATTTTAAACCCATAAGGGCATTGGGCCCTTGATTGGGATACTTAGCTTTGAATTATGTTCTGCACAGATGTCTCAGATAATTTGATATACAATGGCATAGGACCTTGTACCTTGGAAGATTGAATGTAGAAGAGAACATCCCTTCAAAAAGGGATAGTCGGTAGGATTAGGAAGATAGTCGGTCGTTTTAGGAAGAAGAGTGAGTATATGATTTGGAACAAAAGTTCTTTAGCAATAGGATTTCAGTTAGAGAGTGAATGTATATGTCAGCACATATGAAGAGCCAGTCACGATGATGAAGTGGGGAAAACATGTAGAAAAGAAGATATCAATAAAGATATTACGAAATCAGGGAAAGTATAAAGTGAGTGAGAGGATTAGACATTTTCAACAGGCTTGAGGTTGAATCTTAGAAAGAAACAAATATGAAGTCACCAATAATATTGACATTTGAGAGCATTAGGCACCCTGGACATGGATGTTTTTAGTAATCTATGTTCACATTTCATTTAGGCTTTGCTTGGTTCAATCATAAGTGTAACATTTACATTTTTGTCCAGAATATTATTGTGATAATATGTATATGTAGATCAGGTGACATAAGTATTTCTTCCACCATTTTTGGTAGCAATATACTGAAGACATAAAATTAGTATTGGGCGTACAAAGAGGTGTACCCTATGTCTATGAATATAGAGATAAAGCATGAATAGACCATACTGTGAATAAGTAATATAACTTGTTCCGACTTAATATAATGGGATGAACTGATATCTGAAAAATTACTGGAAATCTTATATGCATATACAATCATTCATTCCAACCAGTTATTCATCTAATGTCAATATTAGTGTTTTGGTTTATCATGAAGAGTGTGTGAGTTTTACTTCAAAAGTGATTATGGAAATTGAAAATAATGTGTTTGGAAAGAAGTCTCATGAAAAGACCAGTCAAGAAACCCTGACAATACATGTGTTGTGAAGTAGGAAGTGATTAAAGTTTAAAGAAATGCCTACAAATTTGTGAACTTGTGGATGAAATACATATCTTATGATGAGCAAAAAGTGAAGAAATAATAATGTACCAGTGTTGAATATAAATGAACATCATATTATATATCATGTCCCATTGGGATCTACTTGCATTGGTGATAGACTGGATCAGTTCCTGTAGAATTATTAACATTTGTATGCACCATTCACTGAAGTTAGTTTTCAGTACTAGGAAACAAATATGTATTTAAGGTGGATGAATATTTCTGAGACTAATATTTTGGAAAGTTTATTATACATCCACATGCATGAACATGAATGAATTTAGAGAGTGTATATAAGACACATATATTTCATATTTTGAAAAATCTGGAGAGTGTATATATATATATATATATATATATATATATATATATATATATACACACACATACCCACACACACACAAAAAAAACCACACACAGACATTTAAAAGTAGCAATATATATGCCAATCAAAATTCATCTTTAAATATATATCATCCACAGATGCAAAAATATTTATTTTACTGAACATGAGTTTATGTATAATGATGTTCTACTAGGAAGTTCCCCTATAGGTGGAATTTTCAGTTCCAACAGCAATTTGGAGGAGTGATCTCTTCTCACAATTTGTATCTGCCAAGTCAGCCATCTCACAAAAATGTACATGTGATACCAGGTAGGATTCTATAAGTGCATATGAAAATACATGTGATGAATAGGCTACAGAGAAAGGGAGACAGGAATTCATATATTTGTTTAATTTAAAAACACATGGTGAACTATTTCAATTAAAAATTGACTAGATTTATAACACCTACCATTTATCATGCAAAAGGTAAGTCCAAGTATGCAGCATGCCTCCTCTGAACTGCTTGTATTTCTATTCTGTTTGGGTATTTTTCTCCATCATATTAGGATTAGTAGTCAGAGGATAGTAGGGTATGGGATAGTGTCAGGGATTCAGTATTTCGAATAGAAAATTGAAAATGAATGCAATGTGTATGCAAATATGTGCTACACAAATATCTTCCCACTCTCATCCAGAGCAATGCCTTGACATTACCTTCGCCCCATGTATGACACAATTAGAGCAGAAGAGTTAGAAAATCTGTGAATACATATCTGCAATGGAAACTGCTCAATTTTCACAAATTTGGAGAAGGTAGAGGAGTTTCCAAAATTAAGGGACAATGTAAACTCTCCACAAACATGGAGCTCTGCTGGCCTAAAGAGTTCTTAAGAAACTGCCTCTGAGGTTGGGCACATGAAATATATGTTGTTGTCAGGAGCTTTAGCTTCCATTGTAGTGAGACCATCCAAGCTGGTCTGCATTTTTGTGACCTTTGTGAGCACATGGTTTCTTGTTTTCCAATGAACATGAAGCAGCCTTGCTAAATTCTCTCTTTGTAGGTAAACTGTGACCAATGGGGGCTAAGTGTCTCCCCGTGTGCACTGTGAACCCATTTGGTCATCCTCCACTTTTCGTGCTGTTTCTTGCTGCTGCACTCGCAATTTGGCATTTGCTTCATGAAACAAGGAGTTCAACTGGGACACAGTGCTGGAGCGAGTTCTGTCACGTGTGGTGGGTCAGGGTCTGCAGGAAAATGCACCAACCATGCTTCTATCCCACCAGCTTGCCTCCTTGAGCATAGCAACCTGATTCTGAACATTGCCCTGAAACTCCTACATATAACAAGATGCCTTTTGAGAGAAGGGTCTGCTGGCTGCACCATATCAGTCATAATCCATTTGGAAGCCAAAGGCAGATCCACATGGCCAAACCACAGATTTTTTATCACACACCTGCCCACAACTTCTCTAGGTCCACTACTCAGCAGGCTCGAACTTACTTGCATCTCTTTTCTATACCATTTTCATGAAAACCAGTCAATCAAGGCACCTTCTGGTATATTCATAATCAGAAACAGGACATCCAAAGGTTTTCCAGTGCCACCTGCTCATGGGAATTTTAAACATTTCATGGTATTTATCTAACCATTTTTAAAGGATGAAGTTGGAGGCACTGTGGGTTTCAATTCATTCAGGAACCATTAAATGTTGAGGAAACTCATTTTAATGAAAGCTCTCGAGAACTCTCACAGGCAAGGCTTCCAAAAGAGTGGCCAAAAGTTCACATGAAGCCAGGCCTATTGAGGTCTACAATATGAGGTCCATGTCTGTTTTGACTCTCAACTATTGCTGCCAAGTCTTTCAGAATAAAATCATGTGATATCCTGGCTGAGATTCCCAGTGCTCTGTGGAAAGCAACCCTGGGTCAAGACTCATTTTCCAAGGACTCCATGCGTGGTCTCCTAAAATCCCAACACAACTCATTGCAATACTTCTCTAAGATCAGTTCCAGAATGCAGTCTCTAAGGGTAATTACGCCAGAGTTCCAGCCCACGTGGACCAATTCATCTCTTCCAACCGCCACACAAGTGACCACAATTAAAACCAAAACACTCCCACATGGACCTCATCTTCTTCCATATAGACACTCATCATTACCTCTGGCTGGAGGATTCTATGAGGGGCACAGCCCAAGACAATGTCCAAAAGAAGCTTCCTTACCCCTCATATGCCTAAAGGCCCGACTCCCTTCCTGTGAACCAGGAGTGATCAAATAGGCCTGCCGTTAATACTGCTCCACTTCTGCAATTTGTGGCCTATTGACTGTGGGGTTTAGATTCTTTTTGTAAATGGGAGTCATGAGAAAACCCAAGCACCTATGGGCTAGACTCTGCAGGGCTTTGAAGAACTCATTTGACCCAAAGGATCCCTATTCTCACTTGATGGAGGCAGGAACATTACAGAGGAAGACGAGAGACTCCATCCACAATGACCGCTCTTTTGGCCATTTTGGTTTTGGATGCACACATGGGATCCTTCTTTAGACCCATCAGGTGCTGAGAATCAAAGCCACAGCCTCACACAGGGCCAAGAGGCTGATTCAGACACATCCCATTCTAAAGCAATTAAGCAAAGAGCCCAAGGTGATGCCCATTCATTTTCATTTGAAAACTGTTTTCTTCAGGCTTCAAAAAGGGGTGGCCTGAGTCAAAGAACTTCCTGACATTCAGGGCAACAGACAAATAGGTAAGCAAAAGACCCAAAGCAGGGTTTCTCCATTGAGACTCTCCTGGTCCCAATGATATCTGTGTTTTCTGACATGCTCTCATTCCCTTCAGCTATCCAGTACATAGCCATGTCACAGATCTTGGAGGTGGTTCATATGGTGGACATAAAATCATAAGCCTATTCTGAAGAGTGGCCATAATTCTACGAAGAAAACAGGAACTTTGGAAGATAGTAGGTGTTGCACATCCATAAGGCAATCCACAGTCCATTCATAAATTAGGCAGGATGAATGCTGAGAAGCTTTCTACTAGACATGACAAATCCATTGATGCATTCTCTTTTCTAATGTCTACAACCACAGACACGGTGGGATACACAGACATAGAAACACTTGCCTTGTCAAAGCACTCAGTAGACACAGTCCATTCCAAACCAAACAAACTGCCTTTCCTACCTATTCTCAGAACATGAGACAAAACCACAAACTCACACCCACAACCACAAAGGCACCTCCTTCCTCCAAGTAGGTATGTAACTATCTGGAGAGCCCTCTGACTGGTGGACCATTTTATGTTCCCCCGAAACGGCCTGTCCTGTCTCAGATCAGGTCTCTTTGGCTAACTCTGTGAAATTGTCCGGGACCAGCAGTGAGACACTACCTGCTTTCTCAGGAAAGGCCCCTCTTCAGAGCTCACCTGGCATTTGGCCATACTCACATCAGTATTTACCAAGAAAGACGGACTCTGTCCTCTGTAAATCTAAACAAGTGAGCCCACTGGGACTGGAACTGGGACTGCCTCTGGGTGCCTGGATTCCAAGTTTAGAGTGTTCCTTCAACAAGAAAATTAGATGAGGTCACTTCTTTCTGGAACTGATTGAATTTGCTGCCTTTGCAACCACTTTGTCCTAACAGTTGTTTCCAAGGGTCTCATGAGATGGAGGCTGCCCCTATTTCCTGTTACAATTTCACAAGATAGAAAGTTATATCAACCATAGGCACCTGGGAACAGCTCTCTACATAGGCCTGGTTTGGTCCATCTTCTCTACATTAAGAAGATAGAGGCTGATTCAGACACATCCCTTCGTCATGACCAGGTTGTTTGCAATTGAAGATGACTTTTTCTCTCTCAGGTACTTCATAGTTCCCTATATCTTCTCCAGGGATTATATCTGCATAGACCTTTGAGCTTCTCAGCAGGTGAAAGTCTCCCTACATTTTTGTATTGTAAGACCAACTCAGTCCTGCTCTTTTGTAAAGATAGATTGAGGGAACAGTATATGGTTAGGGTTAATAACAGGTTCGATTTGTGTTAGGAATCATTCTGCTGGATGAATAAGAATATTGGGATCCTGTGGTATTTATAAGAATATAGAGGTGAAATATAAGTATGACAATGGAATTCTAGATAAGATTTGAAGCCCAGAAGTGCACTGGGCACTGGAGTGGGAAACTTAGCTTTGAACAATGTTCTGCACAGATATCTCAGATAAATCGATATATAATGGCAAAGGACCATGTACTTTGGTTGATTGAATGTGTAAGAAAACATCCAGTCAAAAAGGGATAGTCGGTAGGATTAGGAAGATAGTGTAGGTTTAGATAGAAGAGTGAGAATAGGATTTGGACCAAAAGTACTTTAGCAATAGAGTTTTGGTTAGAGAGTGAATGTAAATGTCAGCACATGTGAAGAGTTGGTCACAGTGATGAACTGGAAAAAATATGTAGGAAAGCATTTATCAATAGAAACATTAGGAAATCAGGCAAAGTATAAAGTGAGTGATAGGATTAGACATTTTCAACAGGTTGAGATTTAATATATAATCTTAGGAAGAAACAAATATGTAGTCACCGACAGGATAGACATTTGAGAGCATTAGGCCACCTGGACATGGATGGTTTTAGTAATCCATGCTCACTTCCTATTTAGGATTTGGTACAATCATAAGTGTGACATTTGCGTTTTGTGTCCAGAATATTACACTGAAAAAATGTATATTTATATCAGGTGACATGAGTATTTCTTCCACCATTTCTGGAAGCAATATGTTGAAGACATATAAATTAGTATTGGGGGTACAAATACGTGCACCCTGTGTCTCTGAATATAGAGAAAATGTATGAATAGACAATAGTGTGAATAAAGAATATAATTGGTTTCAACTTTAAAAAATGGATTGAAGTGGTATCTGAAAATATAAAGAAAATTTTATATTGATAAACATACATTCATTCAAACCAATTATACATCTATTTGTAATATTAGGGTTATGGTTTATCATAAAGGGTGTGAGTTTTGCTTCAAAATTGATTATGAAAATCGAAAATAATGTGTTTGGGTAGAAGTCACATGAAAAGACCAGTCAAGACACCTGGAGGAATACATGTGTTCTGAAGCAGGAATTGATTGAAAGTGAAACAAATGCCCATAAATTTGTGAATTTGTGGATGAAATATATATCCTATGATGTCCATAATACGAATAAATATTAATGTACCAGGGTTTAATAAAAATGAACGTCAAAATGCACAGCTTGTCATATCGGAATCAAGGTGCATTGATGTTAAACTTGGTCAGTTACTGTAGAAATATTAGTTAAATCTGTTTTTCAGGTGGATGAATATTTCTGAGAATAATCTTGTGAAAAGTTGATTATAAATCCAAGTCCATGAACATGAATAAATTTAGCGAGTGTAAATAAGACACATATATTTCATATTTTCAAAAATCTGGAGAGTGTATATATATATATATATATATATATATATATATATATATATATATATATTTACACAAAACACACACACAGACATTAAAAAGTAGCAATATATATGCCACTCAAAATTCATCTATAAATATATATCATCCAAAGATGCAAAAATATTTATTTTACTGAACATGAGTTTATGTATAATGTTTTTCTACTAGGAAGCTCCCCTATAGGTGGAATTTTCAGTTCCAACAACGATTTGGAGGAGTGATCTCTTCTCACAATTTGTATCTACCAAGTCAGCCAACTCACAAAAATGTACATGTGATACCAGGTAGGATACTATAAATGCATATAAAAATACATGTGATGAATAGGCTACAGAGAAAGGGACAGGAATTCATATATTTGTTAATTTTAAAAACACATGGAGAACTATTTCAATTGAAAATTGACCAGATTTATAACACCTACCATTTATCATGCAAAAGGCAAGTCCAAATATACAACATGCCTCCTCTGAAATGCTTGTATTTCTATTCTGTTTGCGTTACTTTTCTCCATCATATTAGGATTAGTAGTCAGAGTCTAGTAGGGTATGTGAATATTTCTGAGAATAATCTTGTGAAAAGATGATTATAAATCCACATTCATGAATATGAAAAATTTAGGATGTGTAAAATAATACACATATATTTCATATTTTGAAAAATCTGGAGAGTGTGTATATATATATATATATATATATACACACACACACAAACATTCACAGACATTAAAAAGTAGCACTATATGCCAATTTAAAATCACCATGAAATATATATCATCCACAGATCCAAATAAATTCATTTTACTGAACATCGATTTATGTATAATGTTGTTCAACTAGGAAGCTCACCCACAGGTTGAATTTTCAGTTCCAACAGCGTTTAGGAGGAGTGATCCCTTTTCACAATTTGTATCTGCCAATTCAGGCTCCACACAAGAACGTACGTGTGGTAACAGTTAGGATTCTAAATGTGCATATAAAAATACAGGTGCTGAATAGGCTTCAGAGAAAGGGAGACAGGAATTCACATATTTCTTAACTTTTAAAATACATGGAGAACTATTTCAAAAAAAATTGACAAGATTTAAAACTCCTACACTATATAATTCAAAAGGCAAGCCCAACTATCCACCATGCCTCCTCTGAACTGCTTGTAGTTCTATTCTTTTGGGGGTATTTTTCTCCAACATATTAGGATTAGTAGTCAGAGTCTAGTAGGGTATGTGTTAATGTCAGTGATTCAGTATTTTGAATGGAAAATAGGAAAATGAATCCAATGTGTATGCAAATATGTGCTTCAGAAAAATCTTCCCACTCTCATCCAGAACAATCCCTTGACATTAACTTCGCCCCAAGTAAGAGACAATTAGAGGAAAAGAGATAGAAAATATGTGAATACATATCTGAAATGGAATTTGATCAGGAGTTCACAACCATGGAGGTGGTAGAGGAGTTTTCAAAAGTAAGGGACAGGGTAAGCACTCCACAATCACAGAGCTCTGCTGGCCTAAAGACTTCTTGAGAAACTGCCTCTGAGTTTGGGCACTTGAAATATATGTTGTTTTCAGGAGCTTTTGCTTCCTTCTAGTGAGACGATCAAAGCTGGGTCAGCATCTGTGTGACCTGGAGGACATAAATTGTAATATTCCAATGAACATGAGGGAGCAGTGCTGAATTCTGTCTTTGTAGGTATACTATGGCCACTTGGGGCTAAGTGTGTCCCCGCGTGGATTGTATATTCATTTGTTCCTCTTCCACTCTTCATTGTGTTTCTTGCTGCTGCACTGCGACTTTGGTATTTGCTTCACGAAATACATGGAGTTCAACTGGGACACAGTGGTCTAAGTGTCTGCCCGTGTGGACTGTGAAGCCATTTAGTAATCCTCCACTTTTCCTGGTGTTTCTTGCTGCTGCACTGCGAGTTTTGTATTTGCTTCATGAAATACAAGGAGTTCAACTGGGACACAGTGCTGGAGGGAGTTCTATCACATGTGGTGGCTCACACATGAGCATTCATGAAACCGGCCTCTATACCACATAGCTTGCTCCCTTGACCATAGCAACCTGATTCTGTAAATTACCCTAAAACCTCTCCATATAACAAGATGTGTTTACTTATAATGGTCTCCTGGCTGCACCATGTCCGTCTCATGACATTTGGAATCCAAAGGCAGATCCACATGGCCCCATCACAGATGTTTTATCACACACCTGCCTACCGCTGCTCTAGGCCCTCTACTCATCAGGCTCCAAATTACTGGGATCTCGGTTCTACACCATTTTCATTAAACCCAATCAATCAAGGCACTGTCTGGTACACTCATGATCAGAAATAGGACATCCAAAGGTTCTGTATGCCACCTGTTCATGGGAATTTCAAAAATTTAAACTATTTATCTAGCCATTTATCAAGGATGAATTTGGAGGCACAGTGGATTTCAATTCATGCAGGAACCATTAAATGGTGAGTATGATCATTTCAATGAAAACTCTGGAGAACTCTCACAGGCAAGGCTTCCCAAAGAGTGTCCAAAAGGTCACCTGAAGCCAGGCTCATTGAGGTCTACAATTGAGATCCATGAGTGTTTTGATCTCAACTATGGCTGCCAAGTCTTTCAGAATAAAATCTTGTGGTATCCTGACTGAGATTCCCAGTGCTCTGTGGAAAGCTACCCTGGGCCTACATCTCAGGTTCCAAGGGCGACTCTCATGCATGGCCTCCTCAAATCCCAACACAACTCATGGCAATACTTCACTAAGCTCAGTTCCAGGACACAGTGTCTAAAAGGAGTCACACCAGAGTTCAGGCCCAGGAGGACCCAGTAATCTCTTCCAGCTACCACACATATGACCACAATTTAAATCAAAACACTCCCACATGGGCCTCATCTTCTTCTACACAGACACGCATCATAACCTCTGGCTGGAAGTTTCCATGAGGGGTGCAGCCCAAGACAGTGTCCAAAATAAGCTCCATTGCCCCTCATTTGCCAAAAGTCAGGGTGGCCTAAACACCCTTCCTTTGAACCAGGAGTGATCAAATAAGCCTGCCTTTAATACTGCTCTGCTTCTCCAATTTGAGGCCTAATGACTGTCAGGTGTAGATTTTCTATGTGATTTGGAGTCATGAGAAAACCCAAGCACCTATGGGCTATCCACTGTAGGGCTTTGAAGAACTCATTTGACCCAAATGATCCCTATTCTCACTTGACGGAAGTCAGGAACTGAAAAGGTCGGGCGAACTTCGGAGGAAAAGACCACCAAGAGACTGTCTCATGCCACAGCAAAGGGTTTATTGGGGGTCCAGCATGCTGAGGCTCAGAGCTCACTTCAGAGGAGCAAAGAACAAAGAGCCCCGAGAATAACTTGAGCAGAGTTTATATACATTCTTTAGAGAGGGCAGGGACTTTACATACATCATAGCCTCCTTTAGAAAATCATCATATACCGCGGGAAAATCAAATAATAACTCTAAAACATGATTAGCACATTCATTGGTGGGAACAGGTTGGGCAGCGGGTGATTGGTCAGCCGTGAGAAGGAGTATACATTTAAACTGATTGGTTGAAGCACTGAGATGTATACGTGCAAATCTGCATGGTTTCTGGGAAAGGGGTGGTTAAGTAACGAGGTGGTCAGGGAAGATTTCAACACACATCTAATGGGAAGATCCGGGAATTGTCTTAAGTGCCACAGGAATTTCAGGTTCTGAGTGCAGCTTGGAAAATGTACAAAACCTGGTTCTTTACGTTTCAATTTCAATTTCTTTTATTCTTTCATTTCCCACCCCTTTTTCTGACTACTTTTAATCTTAAAAGTAATGAATCAAAATTATTGTGGGGTTTCACATTCTATTCCTACCAGTGCAGCATATTTCTGTCTGATTATCATGAGTTTCACCTGCCTAATCTGAGCCTGGAGAAAGGAAACTATGTGGTTAGGCAAACAAGGTCCCACAGTTAGCAACACCATAAGGATGATCAGGGGTCCAGCTAAGTCTGATATTAGTGTAGTTACCAGGGGTACTCGGTTAACCATGACTCAAAGCACCCTTGTTGAATCTCCCATTCTCTCTGGCGCTCTTCAAGGTATTTTCTTAATTTACTCATGAATTATTTTGCAACTCCAATATGGTCAGCATAAAAACAACATTCTTCTCTCAGTGCAACACAGAGGCCCTCTCCCTCATCAAGAGGAGGTCTAATCCTCACCTGTTCTGTAAAACAACTTCAGAGAGAGAGGTTAAGGATTCCTGCAAAGCTGTGATGGAGGTCTCTAACGTCTTCAAGTCTTGATTTATTGCTGTTTCTAATTGGGCCATTTGTTGTTAACCACGCATCATAGAAGCTGTTCCCATACCCACTCCTGCAGCAGCTCCTATCCCCAATAGGATGGCTAGAGTAAGGGACAATGGTTCCCCTTGATATCGGGTTGTTTGTCCCCCTAGTAGACCTTCAAATGATTAGGCATTATGGTAGAGTACCCTGGAGAGTATCTGCACCATTACACAATAATTTACAGGGCTGTCAAAGACCTGGGCTGAAATACAAGGAGTTCTGACTGTGTGGAGTTCAGTACCATAAAGGTTCCTTTAATTAGTTCCCAGGGGGAGGAGTCAGATGTACTCTGGACTGCGGAAGTAGGCAAAGACGGAATCCAGGAAGTATTAGATGGTAGAGGGGTTCTGGTAGATCTAGGCATGGAAGGTTTAGGAGGCTTAATCCCTGGCTTGAGGGGATTGGGTCCTATTGCTGTGGGATTTTCTTTCTTTTTAAGCCAGACGGTGAACCAGAGACCAAATTCATCACCTGGGCCATAAATATAGAATCGCATTCCCCACGTATTTCCCATAGGCCAGGTTTTTCTGAGGTAGCCCCTTCCTTTGGAAGTGAAAGTTATATTGAGGGGGTAACATAGAGTATTCTTTCCACAGCGAGTTTTTGACACCACTGGGCAAGCAGCACATTTCTTGGGATCAATCCAGGTGTCATTTCATCCTACCGGAATCATACCTTTCTGGGGAGTTTGGGTTCCACCATGCAGCTTTCGTTTGTTCACAACCCCAAGATCTACAATAAAAGTCACTGGGTCCTCCACAGGTTTGGGCCTGTTTTATGACTTTGGAAATCAGGTGGGCACACATAATAGTCAAGACTGGCTAGTTTACACCTGAGCTGGGGGAGATGACATCCACAATTCATGGGTTAAGGTGGTCTATGTTGCCCTAGTTAGGGTTTGAGTGGGATCTGTGTGGGGTCCTCTATGTCAGGGAGATCCCAGTCAGGGAAGCCTATGGCAAGCTGACAAATTTCCGGGTGGAGAGATGGCCACCAAGTCCATAAGGTGGCTGTTTGTGAAATAGATCACACTACTTGCCCATTAGGATTCATTACTTGCCCTTGTTGCTGAGCACGCTGATGGGGATTAGGGCTGCTGGTGGTCATGGGAAGAATCCATAGCCCTACCCACATGACGGACACGCAACTTGAGATGGATACCAGTCTGTAGAAGTTTCCAGCCAGAGTCTGTACAGGGCTCAGGCATGAGATGGGAGGCATTGATCCAGGAAGTGATCCCATCCACTTTCACCACTGTGGGTGTTATAAGCAGCACCTGGTATGGTCCTTTCCAGTGGAGTTCCAGGGATGACACCTGACGCCATCTCACGTAGACGAAGCCTCCCACTTGATATCAATGTGGGGTTCCCTCGTCTCCAGTCTGATAAGCAGAGGCCAAATGTTTCCACAGGTATCGCTGGGTGCTGGGTTTGTTAAAGGGCTTTAAATCTGTCAAGCAAGGGGGTGTGAAAGGAATCATTAAGTCTCATAGTTGGGATTAGGTCCCCTACTGGAGGAAGGGCACCATTGAGAATTTCATAAGAGGTGAGGTTACACAAAGAGGCGGAGGGGGTATTTCTTTCACAAAACAGTGCATAAGGTTGGAGCATAGTCCAATTTTTTATGCCAGTATCCAAGCTTAATTTTGTTAAGTACTCTTTGATGGTTCTATTCATCCTTTCTACCTGTCCTGAGCTATAGGGTCTATAAGCACAATGTAACTTCCAATTAATCCCCAGGGTCCTGGCAAATCCCTTACTTTCCTGGGGCATGAATGCCGGTCCGTTAGCGGACCCTATTACCTTTGGCAGGCCGAACCTTGGAAAAATGTCTTCTACGATCTTTTTGACTACCATCTGAGCTGTTTCTTTCTTCATGGGGAAGGCTTCGACCCATCCTGAAAAAGTATCTACAAAGACTAGGAGATATTTAAGTTCATACCTTGCTGGCTTAATTTCAGTAAAGTTCAATTCCCAGAATTGTCCTTGTCTGGTTCCTTGTAAGCGCTTCCCTGCAGGAAGCTTGGATGGGTAAGCATTAACTACTTGGCAGACTTGACAAGCTCTAGTCACCTGCTCAGCTATTTCTTTCCTCTGTGAGTCAGTCAATAATAAGTCCTTTCTCCGGTCCTTTAAGAGTGCCTATATCTTCTCTGAGTCTAAGTGGGTGAGCTGGTGTACGTCTTTGACATAAAGGTGGGCTTTTGAAATTGTAAACTTGGCTCTGTAGGATCCCAGAGTTCTGTATCTGTCTCCTCAGATGATAAGTTGCCTGAATGTTCCGGTGCGGCCAAGTCTCCTGATTGTTGTTCCCCCTGGTGTGGAAAAAGTTAACACAGTCACTCCATTTAGGGCTGCCAATTAAGCTTCCTCATCTGCCCTTCTTTTTCCAACCGCCAAGGGTTCGTTTCCCTTCTGGTGCCCTGGGCAGTGCAGTATAGCTAGTTCCTTAGGGCCCTGCACTGCTGAGAGAAGTTGGAGGATCTCATCTTTGTTCTTTATTTCTTTCCAGGTGGAGGTTAATAACCCCCTTTGATGGTAAATAGCCCCGTGCACATTTGCAGTGGCAAATGCATAGCGGCTATCAGTGTATATGGTGGCCCTTTTGCCTGTTGCTAGTTCCAATACTTTCGTAAGGGCAATCAGTTCTGCTTTTTGGGCTGATGTCAGTTCTGGGAGACCAGAGGAACAGATGACATTAATTTTGCTAACTACTGCTTCTCCAGCCCACCGCTTACCATCTTGGAGGAAGCTGCTGCCATCCATAAACCATACAACTTCAGGGCAAGGCAGTGGCTGATCCTTCAAGTCTCGTCGTATACTGGTTTCCTCTGCCAGTATGTGTTGACACTCATGAGCAACGGGTCTTGATGATTCTTCTGGCAGCAGTGTAGCCGGGTTGAGTGGAGCAGCGGGTCCCAGCGTGATTCTGTCTTTGTCAAGCAAGAGGTTCTGGTAGTGGGTTATTCTAGAGTTTGATAGCCACATCTCTGGAGGCTGACAGATGATGCACTCCAGGGCATGGGGGACTATAATCGTTAGCTTCTGTCCCAACGTTAATTTATCAGCATCTTTTATTAGAAGGGCTGCCGCTGCTATAGCTCTTAAGCAATGGGGCGACCCACTAGCCACTGGGTCCAGTTTATTTGATAAGTATTCTACCGGCCTTTTCCAAGGTCCCAAAGTCTCAGTGAGCACAACCCGTGCTATTCCTTTCTTTTCCTCGATGTAGAGACTGAAGGGTTTTTCTATATCTGGGAGTGCTAAGGCCGGAGCAGATAGCAGCACCTTTTTTCTGACATTATCAAAAGCTTGTTGGTGCTCAGGGGTCCATTGGAAGTGGGCATCCCCCTTTATCAGCGGGTATAAAGGGGCAGCCAGAGACGCGAACCCAGGAATCCATAACCTGCAAAAGCCGGCAGTCCCAAGAAACTCCCTGAGTTGTCTCTTATTAGATGGGGGCAGTATCTGCACAAAGGTTCATTTTGTGGGCTCAGTGAGCCATCCTTTGCCACCCCTAAGAGAATAACCCAGGAAGATTACTTCTTGCTGACAAATTTGGGCCTTTTTGGCAGAAGCCCTATATCCAAGCCGAGCAAGCTTGGAAAATAATGCTTGGGTCCCAGACTCATAGTTCTCTTTGGTGTCGGCTGCCAGTAGCAGACCATCCACATATTGGAGTATGGTGACATCGGGGTGTGCAGTTTTGAAGTCATTGAAGTCCTTGTGGAGGGGTTCATCAAAGAGAGTGGGAGAGTTTTTGAACCCCTGTGGGAGTCTAGTCCAGGTTAGTTGGACAGATGTCCCTTTTTCGGGGTCTATCCACTCAAAATCAAACAGCAACTGAGTGTCCTTATGTACGGGCAAGCAAAAGTGAGCATCTTTTAAGTCTAGCACAGTGTACCATTCCTGCTCCAGATTCAGAGCGCTAAGCAAATTATATGGATTCGGTACAGTGGGGTGAATTTCCTGCACTCTGTTGTTGATCTCTCTTAGGTATTGAAGCGTCCGGTAGTCCCCAGTTCCTGGCTTTCTTACTGGTAGCAGGGGGATATTCTAGGACAAATGACAGGGCCTTAAGACCCCAAGAGCCAGGTATTTCTGAATATGGGCCCTTATCCCATCCTTAGCTTCTTTGATTAGAGGATATTGTTTAACACTGATTGGAGAGATAGAGGCTTTTAATTCTACTACTATTGGAGGTTGTTATATGGCTAGACCTAACCCAGCAGTTTCTGCCCAGGCATTAGGATAATCTTTTATCCATTTCTGGGGTAGTTTGCCTGTTTGATCAGTCCTAGGAGGCGCGAAGTGTTGATGTTCATCTTCTACGGATGTTGTCAAAACCATGACTATGGGAGTTTTTACTGAAGGCTTTAGAAACTCCACTTGGGGACCATCAGGGTTAAAGGTTATTCTAGCCCAGAGTTTGGTAAGCAGATCCCAGCCCATCAATGGGGCTGGGCATTCTTGGATTACTTGGAAAGCGTGGTGGACTTTTCCATTTCCTAGGTCCATAGTCCTCTTAGTTGTCCCAGCCCAATATCTACTGCCATTAGTACCTTTAACAGGGGACCATTTATTTGATAGGGGGCCCAGTGGGGTCTTAAAGGTTGATTATACTGCTCCTGTATCCACTTCAAAGTTCACTGGGGTCCCCTCCACTTTAAATGTTACCCTGAGCTCGGAGAGGGGATCCGAGCCCCGACTTTCCTAGTCCTCTTCTAGAGTCAGCACGGCGGACTGGCATCTCTGCTTCTTTCGGGGGCACTCTTTGGCCTAGTGTCCTGTTTTCTTTACAGTAGGCACACTGATCTGAGGCCAGGGGCAGCCATTGGCGGGGGCCCAGGTATCCCTTTCTGACTCCCTGCTTTTTAACTTCTGGCATATTTGGTGCTCTGACCAGAACCTTAGTCAATGCTTTAGTCTGCCTTTTGCTCCTTTCATCCTCCTTTTGTTCCCTTTCCGTCTCTCTCCTCTGTTCCCTTTCCTCCTCAGTTTCTCTCTTATAATATACTTTCTCAGCATCTCTTACTAAATCTCTCAAGGTCTTATCTTGTAATACATCTAGACATTGTAACTTTCTCTTAATATCTAGGGCAGCCTGCTCGATAAAGGCCATTGCAACAGATGCTTGTTCATCCTCTGCCTGAGGATCAAAAGTAGTATATTTCCTATATGCTTCCATAATTCTCTCCAGAAACATAGAGGGAGACTCATTAGGCCCTTGGATAATCTCTCTTACCTTGGCCAAATTAGTCGGCCCTCTGGCGGTCACTCGGAGACCCGCTATTAGAGTCTGGCGATAAGTGGACAGATGCTACCTACATTTAAAGGTGTTTGGGTGCCAGTTGGATCGGTTCATTGGCCTGTAGGGACGGAGAGGAAGCATCATAGGGGCTTCCGAGTTTTCTATTATCCGTCACCGTCGGGTTCCTTTAGGTGGCCCAGCTTCCTCCAGGGGAGGAGGGGTTGCTGCTTCTGCAGAGAAGTCCCCTGGAGTGCTTGGGTCTGGCCCAATTGCCTCTAGCGGCGGAGAGGCTGAGTCAGCGGCGAGAATATCATCTGGAACGTGTTGGGGGTTGGAGAGCGAGGGTAGAGGATAAGGAGTGGGAGGAGTGTCCAGTCTTGTGACTCAGGGAGAATGGAAGGAAGAGGGGGAGGAGTGGAAGGTTTGAATGATAGGATGCTGGGCGAAGGGGTATATGGCTGTTGATCTGGGTGGCCACGTGGCCCCAGCTGAAAGACAATATCTCTGACTTTTCGGATTAGAGGGAAGTAGAAGGATCCTTCTGGGGGGCCACCTGACTCTGAGAATAGGCCATTCTGAAGCACAGAGAATCTGCCAGGTACGGCATTTTACTGAAAAAGAAAGATTCTGGGCCCTTGAGCGGACATCAGTCCAATGATCAAGTGTCAGGGACAGAGAAGTGGAAGTGCTTTGTCCCATAATGAGAGTTACTCAAACAGGGACAGTGAAGACACAAACGCAACACAGACAAAGACAAACAGTAAACGTTTAACATGAGTCCAAGACAAAGATTAGAACTGAGTAACTGCCAAAACCTGATGGGTTAGACAATAAAGACAGCCGGAAAACTCAACATGAGTTCAGAACAATGACCAAAACTGAGTAGCTGGCAAAACCTGATGGGCTGGCGAACCGAATCCTGAAGCAAAATATAAACGAGTTGAAGAAATTAGTATTCCTTGATTTCTCTAGTCCTCTGGAGTGTCCCCCAGGAACGTGGCCTGTAGCTCTGTGACACATCTGTCAGCCACCATCAGAGAGAGCTAATGCTCTTCACTGACAGCCACTTTGCCAATCCATAACCTGAAACCCAAAACCAGAAAGAGGTGCCTTACTTACCCCGAGAGGAGTCCATTGGGGTCTTTTGTCCGCCGCTGCCGGATATCTCACCTGGGGCCTCCAGATGAATAGGTGGGGCGAACGTCAGAGAAAAAGACCACCAAGAGGCTTTCTCATGCAACAGCAAAGGTTTTATTGGGGGTCCAGCATGCTGGGGCTCAGAGCTCACTTTAGAGGAGCAAAGAACAAAGAGCCCTGAGAACAACTTGAGCAGAGTTTATATCCATTCCTTAGAGAGGGCAGGGACTTTACATACATGATAGCCTCCTTTAGCAATTCATCATATACCATGGGAAAATCAAATAACAACTCTAAAGCATGATTAGCACTTTCATTTGCGGGAACAATTCGGGCAGGGGGTGATTGGTCAGCCCTAAGAAGGGGTATACATTTAAACTGATTGGTTGAATACCTGAGATGTATACTTGCTGAGCTGCAGGGATTCTGGGAAAGGGTTGTTAAGTAACTAGGTAGTCAGGGAAGATTTCAACACACATCTAATGGGCAGATCCGGGAATTGTCTAAACTGCCACAGGAAAGTGCAGCTTGGAAAGTTTACAAACCTGGTTCTTTACATTTCAATTTCAATTTCAATTTCTTTTATTCTTTCAGAACCTTACAGAGAAAGGCAAGAGGCTTAATCCACAATGACTGCTCTTTTGGCCATTTTGGTTTTGGATGCACACATGGGATCTTTCTTTCGATCCATCTGGTGCTGATAATCTAAGTCACAGCCTCACACAGGGCCGAGAGGCTAATTAAGACACAACCAATTTCAAAGCAATTACTACTCTGAGGTCAGTTACAGAACTCAGTCTCTGAGGAGAATCACACCAGTGTTCAAGGCTAGGTGCACCCAGTCATCTTTTCCAACCACCACATAAATGACCACAATTAAAACCAAAACAATTCCACATGGCCCTCATCTTCTTCCATAGAGTCACTCATCATAACCTCTGGCTGGAGGATTCCTTGAATGGCGCAGCTCAAGAGAGTGTCCAAAATAAGCTTCCTTGCCCCTCATTTGCCTAAACTCAGGGTGGCCTGGACACCCTTCCTGTGAACTAGGATTGATCACATACGTCTGCCGCTAATACTGCTCTACTTCTCCAATTAGAGGCCTACTGACTGTCAGGTATAAATTCCTTATGTGATTTGGATTCATGATTAAACCCAAGCACCTCTGAAGAGCTTGGAAGAACTCATTTGACCCAAAAAATCCCTATACTCCCTTGAAGAAGGTCAGGAACCTAACAGAGGAAGGCAAGAGACATCATCCACAATGACTTATGTTTTTGCCATTTTGGTTTTGGATGCACACATTGGATGTTTCTTTAGATCCATCAGGCGCTGAAAATCTAAGCCATAGCCTCTCACAGGGCCAAGAGGCTGATTCAGACACATGGCTTTCCAAAGCAATTAAGCAAAGAGCCACAGGTGATGCCCATTCATTTCCATTTGAAAACTGTTTCCTTCAGGCTTCACCAAGTGGTGGCCTGAGGCAAAGACCTTCCTGACATTCAGGGCAAAAGATCAATAGGTTAGCAAAAGGCCCAAAACAGGGTTTCTCCACTGAGGCTTTTCTGGTCACACTGATATCTGAGTTTTCTGAGATGCTCCAATTCCCTCCAGCTATCCAGAACATAGCCATGTCGCAGAGTTTGGAGGTGGTACATATTTTGGACACAAAACCATGAACCTATTCTGGAGAGTGGCCAAAATTCAGGAAGAAAACAGAAACTTAGTAAGATAGTAGGTGTTGCCCATCGATAAGGCAACCTGCAGTCCATTACTAAAATGGACAGGATGAATGCTGGGAAGCTTTCTACTAGACAGGACACATCCATTGATGCATTCTCTTTTCTAATGTCTACAACCATGGACACAGTGGGAGACACAGACACAGAAACACTTGCCTTGTCAAAGTTCTTTCTAGAAATAGTCCACTCCAAACCAAACACACCGCCTTTCCTACCTATTCTCAGAACATGAGACAAAACCACAAACTCACACACACACTCAAAAAGGCACCTCCTTCCCCCAAGTAAGTCTGTGACTATCCAGAGTGTCCTTTGACTGGTGGGCCATTTTATGTTCCCCCGAAAAGGCCAGTCTTGTCTTAGATCTGGTCTCCTTGTCAAACACTGTGAAGTTGTCAGGAGCCTGTTCTGACCACTACATGCTTTCTCAGGGAAGGCCCGTCTTCAGAACTCTCCTCGCATTTGGCCATCCTCACATCAGTAGGTACCAAAAAAGACAGACTCTGTCCTTGGTAAATCCAAACATGTGAGCCCACTGGGACTGAGACTGGGACTGGCTCTGTGTGCCTGGCTTCCTGGATCCCAAATTCAGAGAGTTCCATCACCAAGGAAGTGAGGTAGGTCACTTATTTAATGAGTTCACTGCCTTGGCAACCACTTTGTTATAACAGTTGCTTCCAAGGGTCCCATGAGATGGAGGATACCCTACTTCCTCTGACACTTTCACTAGTTAGAATGGTATATCAACCATATGGAACCAGAAACAGCTCTCCACATTGTCCTGGTTTGGTCCATATTCTCTCCATTAAAAATAGAGAGGCTGATTCAGACACAACCCTTCATCCTGACAAGGTTGTTTGCCATGGAAGATGACTTTTGCTCTCTCAGGTCCTACATAGCTGCCTAATACTTCTCCAGGGATCATTTCTGCTTGGACCATTGAGTTTCTAAGCAGGTGGAAGATCCCCTACATTCCTGTATTGTAAGACAAACTCTGTCCCTGCTCTTCTGTAAAGGTAGATTGAGGGAAGAGTGTATGGTTAGGGTTAATAACAGGTTCAATTTTGGTGAGGAGTCATTCTGTTGGATGAATAATGGTATTGGGAACCTGCGATATTTACAAGAATATATAGGTAAAATATAAGTATGGAAACAGAAATCTAGGTATGATTTGAAGCCCAGAAAGACATTGGGACCTTCATTGGGATACTTAGCTTTGAATTATGTTCTGCACAGATGTCTCAGATAAATCGATATACAATGTTATAGGACCTTGTACCTTGGATGATTGAATGTCGAAGAGAACATCCAGGATAAAAGGGATAGTTGGTAGTATTAGGAAGACAGTTTGTACGTTTAAAAAGAAGAGTGAGTATAAGTTTTGGACCAAAAATTCTTTAGCAATAGGGTTTCGGGTAGAGAGTGAATATGAATGTCAGAACGTGTGAAGAATCAGTCACAATGATGAACTGGGGAAAATATGTAGGAAAGCAGATATCCATAGAGACATTAGGAAATCATGCAAAGTGTAAAGTGAGTGATTGGATTAGACATTTTCAATATGATTGAGTTTCAATATATAATCTTAGGAAAAAACAAATATGTAGTCCCCAAAAGGATTGACAAGTGGGAGCATTAGGCAGCCTGGACATGGATGTTTTTAGTAATCCATGTTCATTTTCCATTTAGACTTTGGTACAATCATAAGTGTGATGTTTGCATTTTCTGACCAGAATATTACTGTGATAATGTATATGTGGATCAGGTAACATGAGTATTTCTTCCACCATTTCTTGGAGCCATATTTTGAAGATGTATAAATTAGTATTGTGGGTAAAAATAGATGTACCCTGTGTCTATGAATATAGAGATAATGCATGAATAGAGCGTAGTGTGAATAAATAATATTACTTGTTCCAACTTTAAATAATGGATAAAATTGATATCTAAAAATATTCAGGAAATCTTATATTGATATACATACATTCATTTCAACCAGTAATACATCTAATGGTAATATTAGGGTTGTGGTTTATCCTGAAGTGTGTGTGAGTTTTGCTTCAAACTGATTATGGAAATCAAATATAATATTTTTGGAAAGAAGTCTCATGAAAAGACCAGTCAAGAAACATGGAAGAATACTTGTGTTCTGAAGCAGGAAGTGATTGACATTGAAACAAATGTCTAAAAATTTGTGAACTTGTGGATAAAATATATATCCTACGATGTGCATAAACTGCAGAAATAGTAATGTACCATTGTTGAATAAAAATGAACGTCAAATTATATGTCATGTCCCATAGGAGTCTACTTGCGTTGATATTAAACTGGGTCAGTTACTCTAGAAATATTAGCATTTGTGTGCAGCTTTCACTGAAGTCAGTTTTCAGTACTAGGAAACAAATATATATTTCAAGTTGATGAATAATTCTGAGAATAATCTTGTGAAAAATCGATTATAAATCTAAATACATCAACATGAATAAATTTAGGGAGTATATATAAGACACATATATTTCATATTTTGAAAAATCTGGAGAGTATGTATATATATATATATATATATATATATATATATATATACACAAAACATACACACAGACTATAAAAAGTAGCAATACATATGCTAATCGAAATTCATCATTAAATATATATAATTCACATATGCAAAAATAATTATTTTACTGAACATGGATTTTTGTATAATGTTTTACTATTAGGAAGCTCACCCATAGGTTGAATTTTCAGTTTCAACAGCGTTTAGGAGGAGGGATCTCTTCTCACAATTTGTATCTTCCAAGTCAGACAAAACAAAAAAATTAACCTGTGATACCAGGTAGGATTCTATATGTGCATATAAATATACATGTGCTGAATAGTCTATAGAGAAAGGGAGACAGGAATTCACATATTAGTTAATTTTAAAAACACATGGAGAATTATTTTAACCAAAAATTGACTAGATTTATAACACCTACCCTTTATCATGTAAAAGGCAAGTCCAAATATACACCATGCCTCCACTGAACTGCATGTATTTCTATTTTGTTTTGGTTATTTTTCCTCCATCATATTAGGATTAGTAGTCAGAGTCTAGTAGGGTATGGGTTAGTGTCATGGTTTCAGTATTTTGATTGGAAAATAAGAAAATGAATCCAATGTGTATGCAAATATGTGCCACACAAAAATATTCCCACTCTCATCCAGAACAATGAATTGCCATTACCTTCACCCCAAATAAGACACAATTAGAGGAGAAGAGTTAGAAAATCTGTGAATACATATATGGAATGGAACATAATCAGGAGTTCACAACCTTGGAGGTGGTAGAGGAGTTTCCAAAAGTTAGGGTCAGGGTAAACACTCCACAAACATGGAGCTCTGCTGGCCTAAAAACTTCTTGAGAAACTGTCTCTGAGTTCGGGCACTTGAAATATATGTTGTTGTCAGGAGCTTTAGCTTCATTTGTAGTGAGACCATCAAAGATGGGTCTGCATCTATGTGACCTGGAGAACATGGTTTCTTTTTTTTTAATGAACATAAGGGAGCAGTGCTGAATTCTCTCTTTGTAGGTAAACTGTGGCCACTCGGGTCTAAGTGTCTCCCCATGTGGACTGTGAAGCCATTTGGTCATCCTCCACTTTTTGTGGTGTTTCTTGCTGCTGCACTGGGAGTATGGTATTTACTTAACGAAATACAATGAGTTCAACTGGGACAAAATGCTAGAGTGAGTTCTGTCTGTGTGGTGGGTCAGGTTCTCCAGGAGAATGCACCAACAAGTCTTCTATCCAACATAGCTTGTCCCCTTGACCATAGCAACCTGTTTCTTAAAATTGACGTTAAACCTCTCCATATAACGAGATGCCTTTACATATAAGGGTCTGCTGGCTACACTATTTCAGTCACAAGCCATTTGGAAGCCAATGGAAGATCCACATGACCCCACCACAGATATTTTATCACACATCTGCACACCACTGCTCTAGGCCCACTACTCAGCAGGCTCCAACTTACTGGCATCTCTGTTCTACACCATTTTCATAAAACCAAGTCAATTAAGCCACTGTCTGGTACACTCATGATCAGAAACAGGACATCCAAAGATTCTCCAGTGCCACCTGGTCATAGGAATTTCAAATATATCATGGTATTTATCTGAGATTAGGAAGATAGACGGTAGGATTAAAAAGAAGGGTGAGTAAAGGATTTGGACATTAAGTTCTGCTTCTCCAATTTGACGCGTATTGTCATGCATGGGCGACTCTCATGCCTGGCCTCCGAAAATCCCAACACAATTCATAGCAATACATCTCTAAGGTCATTTCCAAAACTCCGTTTCTAAGGGGAATCACACCAGAGTTCAAGCCCAGGTGGACCCATTCATCTCTTCCAACCGCCACACAAGTGACCACAATTAAAAACAAAACACTCCCACATGGCCCTCATTTTCTTCCATGTAGACACTCATCATAATCCCTTGCTAGAGGTTTCCATGAGGGACACAGTCCAAGACAGTGTCCAAAATAAGCTCCCTTCCCCCTCATTTGCCTAAAGTCAGGGTGGCCTGGGCACCCTTCCTGTGAACCAGGAGTGATCAAATAGGACTGCCATTAATGCTGCTCTGCTTCTCGAATTTGAGGCCTACTGACTGTGGGGTTTAGATACTTTATGTGAATTGGAGTCATGAGAAAACCCAAGAATCTCTGGGCTTCCCTCTGCAGGGCTTTGAAGAACCCATTTGAGTGAGTCTAGGAGTTGGACCAAAAGTTCTTTAGCAATAAGGTTTTGGTGAGAGAGTAAATGTAAATGTCAGCACATTTGAAGGGTCATTCCCAATGATGAACTGGAGAAAAGGTATTTGAAAGCAGATATCAATGGAGACATTAGGAAATCAGGCAAAGTACAAAGTGAGTGGTAGGATAAGACATTATTAACAGGGTTGAGTTTGAATATATAATCTTAGGAAGAAACAGATATGTAGTCACCAATAGGAATAATATTTGAGAGCATTAGGGAACCAGGACATGGATGTTGTTAGTAATACATGCTCACATTCAATTTAGGCTTTGGTACAGTCATAAGTGTGACCCTTGCATTTTGTGTCAGGAATATTACTGTGATGAAATGTATATGTATATCAGGTGACTAGAGTATTTTTTCCACCATTTCTGAAAGCAATATTTTAAAGACTTATAAATTAGTATTGGGGATACAAATACATAGACCCTGGGTCTATGAATATAGAGATGATGCCTTAATAGACCATACTGTGAATAAATAATATAACAGGTTCCACTTTTAATATTGGATTGAATTGATATCTGAAAATACATAAGAAATTTTATGTTGATATACAATCATTCATTCCAAACAGTTATACATCTAATGGTAATAATAGAGTTATGGTTTATCATGATGGGTGTGTGAGTTTGCCCCAAAAGTGATTATGGAAATCGAAAACAATGTGTTCAGAAAGAAGTCTCATGAAAAAAACAGTCAAGAAAGCTGGAGGAATACATGTGTTCTGAAGCAGGAAGTGATTGAAAGTGAAACAAATGCCTATAAATTTGCTAAATTGTGGAAGAAATATATATCGTATGATGTGCATAAAATGAAGAAAACTAATATACCAGTGTTGAATAAAAATGAACGTCAAAATAGACATCATGGAACATAGGAATCTACTTGCACCGATGTTAAACTGGGTAAGTTACTGTAGAAATATTAGCATTTGTATATACCATTCACTGAATTTAGTTTTCAGTACTAGGAAACAGATATGTAGTTCAGGTGGATGAATATTTCTGAGAATAATCTTGTGAAAAGTTGATTAGAAATCCAAATATATGAACATTAATGAATTTAGGAGTGTATAATAAGACACATATATTTTACATTTTGAAAAATCTGGAGAATATATATATATGTGTGTGTATATATATATATATATACACACACACACACACAAAACCCACACAGAGCAATTAAAAAGTAGCAATATATATGCCAATCAAAATTCATCGTGAAATTTATATGATCCACATATCCAAAAATATTTATTTTACTGAACATGGATTTATATATAATGTTGTTCACCTAGGAAGCTCCCCCATAGGTTGAATTTTCTGTTCCACAATTTGTATCTGTCAAGTTGGCCACCTCACAAGTATGTACGTGTGATACCAGGTAGGATTCAATATGTGCATATACAAATACATGTGCTTAATAGGCTACAGAGAAAGGGAGACAGGAATTCACATATTTGTTAACTTTAAAAACACACGGAGAACTACTTCAATTAAAAATTGACTAGATTTATAACTCCAAACCTATGTATTGCAAAAGGCAAGCCCAACTATACACCACCCCTCCTCTGAACTGCTTGTATTTCTATTCTGTTTGAGTTATTTTTCTCCATCACATTAGGATTAGTAGTCAGAGTCTAGCAAGCTATGGGTTAGTGTCAGGGAATCAGTATTTTGAATGGAAAATTGGAAAATGAACACAATGTGTATGCAAATATGTGCTACACAAAAATCTTCTTATTCTCTTCCAGAAAAATTTATTGTAATTAACTCCGCCCCAAGTAATACAGAATTAGAGAAGAAGAGTTAGAAAATCTGTGAATACATATCTGGAATGGAATATGCTCAGGAGTTCACAACCTTGGAGGTGTTAGAGGAGTTTCCCAAAGTAAGGGACACAGTAAACATTTCTCAAATGTGGAGCTCTGGTGCCCTAAAGACTTCTTGGGAAACTGCCTATGTGGTTGGGCACTTGAAATATATATTGTTTTCAGGAGCTTTTGATTTCTTTCTAGTGAGACCATCAAAGCTGGGTCTGCATCTATGTGACCTGGAGGACATGGATTCTTATTTTCCAATGTACATGAGGTAGCAGTGCAGAATTCTCTCTTTGTAGGTAAACTGTGGCCATTGTGGGCTAAGTGTCTCCCTGGGGGACTGTGAAGCCATTTGGTCATCCTCCAATTTTCATGGTGTTTCTTGCTGCTGCACTGGGACTTTGGTATTTGCTTCACGATATACAAGGAGTTCAAATGGGACACAGTGGTGGAGAAAGTTCTGTCTTGTGCGGTGGGTCAGGGTTCTCAGGAGAATGCACCAAGCAGGCTTCTATCCCTCATAGCTTGCCCCCTTGTCCATAGAAACCTGGTTCTGAACATTGCCCTGAAACCTCTCCATATAACAATATGCCATTTCATTGAACATTCTGCTGGCTGCACCATGTCAGTCACAAGCAATTTGGAAGCTAAT
The DNA here is from genome assembly GCF_048772815.1 of Callospermophilus lateralis. Taxonomy (NCBI): domain Eukaryota; kingdom Metazoa; phylum Chordata; class Mammalia; order Rodentia; family Sciuridae; genus Callospermophilus; species Callospermophilus lateralis. The sequence continues at coordinate 120,098 of NW_027511169.1, read as the reverse complement.
GGCAGATTGACATGGCCTCACAAAGATGTTTTATCATACACCTTCCCACCTCTGCTCTAGGCCCACCACTCAGTAGGCTCCAACTTACTGGTATCTCTGTTCTACACCATTTTTATGAATCCCAGTCAATCAAGGCACTGCCTGATAGATTCATGAATGATGTAGGACATCCAAATGTTCCCAGTGCGACCAGGTCATGGGAAATTCAAAAATTTCATGGTATTTATCTAGGCATTTTTCAAGGATGAAGTTGGAGGCACTGTGGGTTTTAATTCATTCGGGAACCATTAAATGGTGAGGATGCTCATTTCAATGAACGCTATCGAGAACTCTCACAGGCAAGACTTTCCAAAGAGTGGCCAAAAGGTCACATGAAGCCAGGCTCATTGAGGTCTACAATGTGAGGTCCATGTTTGTTTTGATTCTCAACTATGGCTGACATGCCTTTAAGAATAAAATCATGTGATATCCTGGCTGAGATTCCCAGTGCTCTGTGGAAAGGTACCCTGGGCCTATATCTCAGTTTCCATGGGCGACTCTCATGCGTGTCCTCCTAAAATCCCAACACAAGTCATGGCAATACTTCTCTGAGGTCAGTTTCAGAACTCACTCTCTAAGGGGAATCACGCCACTGTTCAAGCCCAGGTGGACCCAGTCACCTCTTCCAACCGCCACACAAATGAAAACAATTGAAACCAAAAAAAATCCCACATGGCCCTCATTTTATTTCATATAGACACTGAACATAACCTCTTGCTAGAGGTTTCCATGAGGAGCACAGTACAAGACAGTATCCAAAATAAGCTCCCTTGCCCCTCGTTTGCCTAAAGTTTGAGTGGCCTGGACACCCTTCCTGTGAAACAGGAGTGATCCAATAGGCCTGCATTTAATACTGCTCCACTTCTCCAATTTGAGGCCTACTGACTGTGGGATTTAGATTATTTATGTGTATTGGAGTCATGATAAAACCCAAGCACCAATGGGCTAGCCTCTGCAGGGCTTTAAAGAACTCATTAGACCCAAAGGATCCTTATTCTCACTTGATGGAGGTCAGGAAACTTACAGAGAAAGACAAGAGAATTCACCCACAATGACTGCTCTTTTGGCCATTTTGGTGTTGGATGCATACATGGGATCTTTCTTTACATCCATCAGGTGCTGACAATCTAAGCCACAGCCTCACACTGGGCCAAGAGCCTGATTCAGACACATCCCTTTCCAAAGCAATTAAGCAAAGAGACACAGGTGATGCCCATTCATTTCCATTTGAAAACGGTTTTCTTCAGGCTTCACAAACGGGTTGGCCTGAGGCAAAGTCCTTCCTGACTCAGGGGAAAAGAACAATTGTTAAGCAAAAGGCCAAACCACGGTTTCTCCACTGAGATGTTAGTAGTCACACTGATATCTGAGTTTTCTGAGATGCTCGCCATTCCCTTCAGCTATCCAGTATATGGCCATGTGACAGAGCTTGGTGGTGGTACATATCTTGGACACAAAACCATGAGCCTATTCTGGAGAGTGGCCAGAATTCAGGAAGAAAACTGGAACTTAGGAAGATAGCAGGTGTTACCTATTGATTATGCAAGCCCTGGTCCATTCATTAATTGGGCAGGATGAATGCTCGGAAGCTTTCTAATAGACAGGACACATCCATTGATGCATTCTTTTTTTCTAATGTCTACAACCACGGACACAGTGAGATACACAGACATAGAAACACACGCCCTGTGAAACGACTTAGTAGAAACATTTCACTCCAAACCTCAAAACCGTCTTTCCTACCTATTCTCAGAACATGAGACAAAACCACAAACCCACACCAACACCCAAAAAGGCACCTGCTTCCCTCAAGTAGGTCTGTGACTATCCAGAGTGTCCTCTGACTTCTGGACCATACTATGTTCTCCCAAAATGGCCTGTCCTTTATCAGATCTGGTCTCCTTGGTCAACTCTGTGAAGTTGTCAGGAGCTAGTGGTGAGCCACTACCTGCTTTCTCAGGAATGGCCCCTCTTCAGAGCTTTTCTGGTATTTGGCCATTCTCACATCAGTAGGTACCAAGAAAGATTGACTCTGTCCTTGGTAAATCCAAACAAGTGAGCCCACAGGGACTGTGACTGAGACTGGCTTGGAAGCCTGGCTTCCTGGATCCCATGTTCAGAGAGTTCCATCACCACGGAAGTGAGGTGAGGTCACTTCCTTCAGGAACTGAATGAGTTCACTGGCTTGGCAACCACTTTGTCCTAACAGTTGCTTCCAAGGGTCACATGAGATGGTGGCTGCCCCAACTTCCTGTGACACTTTCACAAGTTAGATTGGTATATCAACCATAGGAACCTGGGAACAGCTCTCCACAGAGGCCTGGTTTGTTCCATCTTCTCTACATTAGGACGAGAGAGGCTGATTTGGACACAACCCTTCATCCTGGCCAGGTTGTTTGTCATGTAAGATGACTTTTACTCTCCCAGGTCCTTCATAGCTGCCTACATCTTCTCCAGAGGACATTTCTGCATGGACCTTTGAGGTTCTCAGCAGGTGGAAGATCCACTACATTCCTGTATTGTAAGACTAACTCTGTCCCTCCTCTCTGTAATGTTAGATTGAGGGGAAAGTGTACGGTTAGTGTTAATAACATTTTCGATTTGGTTAGGAATCATTCTGCTGGATGAATAATGGTATTGGGAACCTGTGATATGTATGAGAATATATAGGTGAAATACATGTATGAAAACAGAAATCTAGGTAAGTTTTGAAGCCCAGAAGAGAATTGGGCCCTTGATTGGGATACTTAGCTTTGAATTAGGTTCTGCACAGATGTGTCAGATTAATCAATATTCAATGGCCTAGGACCTTGTACCTTGGATGATTGAATGTAGAAGAGAACATCCAGTCAAAAAGGGATAGTCGGTAGTTAAAGGTTAATAAAATAGGTACTTGTCACTTCCTGTTTCTCTGTATGCTTAACAAAACACTTTTGAAATCTTGAGAACTCTTTGCTAATCTTGTTCCCAGAATGTGCTCTCCCCAACTGCCAAACTGCAGAATGTACTCCCTCACCCGTGTGCACGCACACTGCCCACTCACCCGGACCCATCAATAAACTTTCCTCCCTGCCCTCTCCAAGAAAATTATATAAACTCTGCTTAAGGTGTTCTCAGGGCTCTCATCTCTTTTCAATTGAGCTCTGAGCCCCAGCATGCTGGACCCCCAATAAACCCTTTGCTGTTGAATGTGACAATCTCTTTGTGGTCTCTTCCTCCAAGGCTTGCCCGACCTTTTCATATGGAGGTTCCACTGAAATCCAGCAGCGGCGAATGTGAGACCCCATGTGTCGTGGCTTTCACTATTTGTGTATCTTTCATTATGGGACAGAGCACTTCAATGCCTCTGTCCCTGACCATTGATCACTGGCCCAAAGTCCACATAAGTGCTCAGAATCTTTTTTATTTAGTAAAACACTGGACCTGGAAGACGCTCTGTGCCTCAGAATGACCCACCTTTCGAGTCGGATAGCCTCTAGAAGGATCTTTCTACTTCCCACTAATTTAAAAAGTTAGAGATTGTGTCTTTTAGCCAGGGCCACATAGCCATCTGGATCATTCCGCCATATATCTTAACTTTGCAGGACCTCTGCAAATCTCCTCCTCCATGGGTGAAGCCTTTCCTTACCGCTGCCCCTGCTCCTACTCCTTCCCCCATGATCTCTCAAACCCTCTGCTCTTCTTCCTTCTCCACCCTCTGTTCTCCCTGAGTCACAAGATTTGACTCTACTGGATTCTCCTCCCCCTCCTTATCCCCTGCCCTCTTCCCCCAATCCCCAACACCCTCTAAGTGATTCCCCTGCTGCTGACTCAGCCTCTCTGCAATTGGAGGAGCACAGCACCCTCCAGATAGCTCCCCAGTGGCACACACAGCCCTTCCTTCCCTTGAGGAAGCTGGCCCGGCTATAGGAACTCGCCAGCAGTGAATAGTTGAAAACACTGGAACTCCCATGATGCTCCCCCTCCATCCCTATGGGCCAAAGATTGACGACGGCCATGGGGGAAAAAATGCAAGCCTACCAGTTTTGGCCATTCTCCTCTTCAGACGTACATAATTGGAAATATAACAATCCCCCTTTTTCTGAGCACCCCACCTGGCACACAGGTCTGGTTGAGTCATTGATGTTTTCACACTAGCCTACTTGAGATGACTGCCAACAACTCATAGGGACTGTCTTCATGACAGGGGATCAAAATAGAATACTCCTGGAAGCTGGAAAAAAATATCCTCTGACCAGATGCGTGACTGACACAACTTCCCAAGATAATCAAAGCCAGCTTTCCTTTGAACCAACCCAACTGTGGCCCCCAAATCTTTGAAGGTAGGGAGCATCTGTTCACTTATCACCGGGCTCTAATAGTGGGTTTCCGTGCGGCCGCTAGGCGACCAACTAATTAGACCAAGGTAAGAGAGATTATTCAAGGGCCTGAAGAACCTCTCTCTATGTTTCTAGAGAGAATTATGGAGGCATATAGAAGATACACTCCTTTCAATCCTCAGGCAGAGGATCAAAAGTCATCTGTCACAATGGCCTTTATTGGGCAAGCTGCCCCGGATATTAAAAGAAAGTTAAAATGCTTAGATGGATTACAAGATATGACTTTGAGAGATTTAGTCAGAGAAGCTGAGAAGGTATACTTTAAGAGAGAAGCTGAGGAAGAGAAGGGAACAAAGGGAGGATAAAAGAAACAAAAGACAGACTAAGGTGCTGACTAAGGTCCTGGTCACAACAACAAATAGGCCAGAAATTAAGAAACAGGGAGACAGGAAGGGATACCTGGGCCCACGCCAGAGGCCACTCCTTGCCTCAGATCACTGTGCCTACTGTAAAAAAAAGGACACTGGGCCAAAGAGTTCCCTAGAAAGAGACAGCCACTCCTGCCAGCCATTCTGACTCTTGAGGATGACTCCAAAAGTCGGGGCTAACATCCCCTTCCGGAGCTCAGGGTAACTTTTGAAGTGTAGGGGACCCCAGTAAACTTTGAAGTGGATACAGGGGCAATATACTCAGCCCTCAAGGCCCCATTGGGCCATCTATCAAATAAAAGGTCTCTAGTTCAAGGGGCAAATGGCAGTAAGTATCGGGCTTGGACAACTAAGAGGACCATAGACCTGGGAAAAGGAAAATCCATCAATCCTTCCTAGTAATCACAGAATGCCTGGCCCCATTGATGGGCAGAGATCTGCTCACCAAGCTCTGGGCCAAAATAACTTTTAACCCTGAAGGCAACCAAGTGGGATTTCTAAATCCTTCAGTAAAAACTCCTATAGTCATGGCTCTAACTATGTCAGTAGAAAATGTACATCAACTCACTCAACTTTGTTCAAAGAAACTGCAGGCATTCCTGAAGGATCAAGAACAGAGTTTTCCACTGACCAAATCACAGCAAAAGGACTGAATGGGTAACAAAAGCCTGTCGGGTCCATCAATTGGTTTATGCTTACCCTTCCAAGCTTCCTGGAGGAAAGCACCTAGGAGGAAAAAGACCAGGACAATTCTGGGAAGTGAACTTTACTGAAATTAAGCATGCAAGGTATGGACTTAAATATCTCCTAGTCTTTGTAGATACATTTTCAGGATGGATTAAAGCCTTCCCCACCAAAAAAAAAAGAAAGAAAGAAAGAAAGAAAGAAAGAAAGAAAGAAAGAAAGAAAGAAAGAAAGAAAGAAAGAAAGAAAAAGAAAGAAAGAAAGAAACAGCACAAATGGTGGTCAAGAAGATCCTGGAAGATTTTTTTCCAAGATACGACCTGCCTAAGGTAACAGAGTCTGATAATGGACCTGCATTCATGACCCAGGTACGTTAGGGGTTAGCCAGTACCCTGGGGATTACATTGTGCTTATAGACCACAGAGTGCAGGACAGGTAGAATGAATGAATAGAACCATTAAAGAGACCTTAATGAAATTAAGCTTAGAGACCGACATAAAAGATTGGACAATGCTTCTGCCTTATGCAATGTTTCATGCAAGAAATTCTCTCTCTGTTTCTTTGTGTAACCTCACCCACTATGAAATTCCCTATGGGGCCCCTATTCCAGTAAGGGACCTAACCCCAACTCTAAGACCTAACGATCCCTTCCACACCACCATGCTTGACAGACTTACAGCTGTTGAAAGAACTCAGCGATACCTGTGAAAACAGCTGGCCACTGCCTACCAACCTGGAGATGAGGGGACTCCACATCAATATCAAGTAGGAGACTTTGTCTATGTAAGACAACATCAGGTGTCATCCCTGGAACCCCAGTGGAAAGGACCATACCAGGTTCTACTTATAACACCTACAGTGGTAAAGGTAGACAGAATCACTTCCTGGATCCTGGCCTCTCATCTCAAGCCTGCACCCTGTCCAGACTCTGCCTGGAAACTGGAAGAGACTGGTAACCCTTTCAAATTGTGTATTCGCCAGGTGGATGAAGCTATAGAGTCTCTCCTTGACCACCAGTAGTTCTAACCCTCATCAGCCCTTTCAGCAGCAATGGCTGATCACAAATCCTACTGGAGAAGAAGTACAATCTATCTCACATATAGCCCACTTTGGGACCTGGTGGCCATTTCTCCACCCAGACATTTGTTAGCTGGCTATAGGTCTTTCCTATTAGGATATCCCTGATGAAGAGGATACCACTAAAATTCCATTAAATACCTTTTGTACCATAAATAATGGAAACAAACATTATGGATGTCGGGACAGGTAAGCCAGGTGCAGGTTGGCTAGCCTAGATTACTATGTTTGCCCGGCAGACAATCAAAGCCACAAACAGCAACAGCTGTGTGGAGGAAAAGCCAATTTCTTCTGTAAGTCATGGGGATGTGAGCATACAGGGGCTTCCTGATGGAACCCGAACTCCTCATCAAATTCTGTACACAGCATTGGCCATATGACCAATTAGATAACCAAAACCCATGGCCCCCAGAGGGGTCTCTAGATCCTCAAATACTGTGTGACTTTTTAACTTCTGCAAGTGCTCAAAAGGGTAAAAGGAGATTCCCCTATGTGGAGGCCTTTTCCCTCCTTCGCTCACATCCTGAACTATGCTTCTCCAATAGATCCTCACCCTCAGCCTTCATCTCCAGACTATCTGCTGTCACTCCAAACTCAGCAACCTGATTTCTTCCCTTCAATTACTAGATCAAAAACCCAAACCAACACCGGTTCTCAGACCATTGCCCCCTGGCTGAGAAGCAGGTACTGAGGTACCCCTCCACCGACTCACTCCTCTCTTCTCTTGTCACTGCCCGCACTGGGTCCCACCAGGTCCTCTTTCCAGCTAACCCATAGCTCAAACCAGCTGAGGAGAGCCCTCAGACCCTTATCCAAATGTAATGAAAATGGCCTTTAAAGTTGCTCTTTCATCACTGAAAACAGGTTACTAAAAATTTAAAGTCCCTCACAGGCTTTGTGGATACTCACTCCCTTCTTCCCCTCTGCTCTACCTGTTCTACTGCTCAAGTTTTGTTGCTAGGAATATCCCAAACCCCTTTCCCATTATTCTTTTACATCTCTCCTTTCTCATTCTCAGATCCATGAAGCTGCTCTAAGCCCCGACTTCTCTGTCTCCCCCCTCTGTACCAGGCCCACAGAAAAGTTTTCACTGACCTTCTCCAGGAGTCTTCACCATGGCTGACTTTAGGACTTTCAGCAAAAAAGTCCCTATAAACGATTTCAGTGTAGATAACCTTCCTCATTTAATGTTGCCCTGTTCCACTTGGCCACTGGCTAAAAATAATCAGCACTCCTAAGCTAGACACCCCCTTACTAGTTTTTCACAAAATATGTGAACAATTCCTCTGGCCTTGAACTGGGGCTTCACAGAGATGGCAACATTTCTAAGATAAAGAAGTTACCATCTGGGCTCCATGGTAACAGCTGGCAGGGGGAAAAAAAGAAAAAGAAGTAAAAGCTCTCCCCCACCCAGTTGTCCTTGAAAAGTTAACTTGCCCAGAACAGAGGAAAAAAAAAAACAGAAACAAAAACAGCTTTTTGTGAACTTCTGCAGAGTGTGATCTTCTTAGCCACTTCTCTTACATGTTGGGTACAAAATTCTGAAACTACCTAAACTTGGAATTCAGAAGATTAATTGATTACAACCGAAGCAATGCCCTCTGAATCTGGGTGCAACCAAATAGGACTGTTTCACTGTCTTTGGTGCTATCTTAGGTGCCTTGCCTTGTCCGTCCCTACAACAGTATAATTCTATATACTAAAACATTGTTGATGTTTTCATGAGATGAAAAACGGATGTGATTAATTGTGTAATGGTGCATATGTTACCCAGAATGCTCTATCATGACGCAGGTTCATTTGAAGATCGAATAGGTGGGACATACAACCCGGTTTCACTGGGAACATATGTCCCTCACTTTAGCCATCCTATAAAGAATAGGAGTTGCCACAAGGGTGGGCACAGGAACCACTGCCCTGGTCCATGGGACACAACAAATGACCCAGTTAGAAGCAGAAATAGACCAAAACTTAAATATATTAGAAACCTCCATAACAGCTTTGCGGGAATCTTTAACCTCTCTCTCTGAAGTTCTTTTACAGAACAGTTGAGGGTTGGACCTCCTCTTCATGAGTGAAAGGGACCTTTGTGCTGCATTGAGGGAGGAATGTTGTGTGAAGTTGTCAGAAGCCAGTGGTGAGCTACTACCTGCTTTATCAGGAAAGGCCCCTCTTCTTAGCTTTCCTGTCTTTTGGCCATCCTCACATCAGTAGGTACCAAGAAAGACAGACTCTGTCCTTGGTAAATCCAAAAAAAGTGAGACCACTGGGACTGGGACTGGGACTGGTTGTGCTTGCCTGGCTTTCTGAATCCCACGTTTAGAGAGTTCCATCACCCAGGACGTTATGTGAGGTAACCTCAATCAGGAAGTGAATGAAGTCACTGCCTTGGCAACCACTTTGTCCTAAGAGTTGCTTCCAAGGGTCCCATGAGATGGAGGGTGCCCCTACTTCCTGTGACATTTTCACACGTTGGAATGGTATATCAACCATAGGCACCCGAGAACAGCTCTCCACACAGGCCTGGTTTGGTCAATCTTCTCTACATTAAGATGAAAGAGGCTGATAAAGACACATCCCTTCATTCTGACCAGGTTGTTTACCATGGAAGTTGAGTTTTCCTCCCTCAGGTCCTTCATAGCTGCCTACAACTTCTCCAGGGTATCATTTCTGCATGGTCCTTTGAGGATCTCAGCAGGTTGAAGATCCCCTACATTCCTGTAGTGTAAGACCAACTTTTTCCCTGCTATTCTGTAAAGTTACATTGAGGGAACAGTGTATGGTTAGGGTAATAACAGGTTTTATTTGGGATAGGAATCATTCTGCTGGATGAATAATGGTATTGGGAACCTGTGATATTTACAAGAATATATAGGTGAAATATAAGTATAAAAACAGAAATCTAGGTAAGATTTGAAGCCCAGAAGAGCATTGGGCCCTTGATTGGGATACTTAGCTTTTAAATATCTTCTAAACAGATGTCTCAGATAAATCGATATACAATGGCATAGGACCTTGAAAATTGGATGATTGAATGTAGAAGAAAACATCCACTCATATAGGCATAGTTGGTAGGATTAGGAAGACAGTCAGTAGGTTTAGGAAGAAAAGTGAGTATAGGATTTGGACAAAAAGTTCTTTAGCAATAGGGTTTGCGGTAGAGAGTGAATGTAAATGTCACCACATGTGAAGAGTCAGACACAATGATGAACTGGGGAAAATATATGGGGAAGCAGATATCAATGGAGATATTAAGAAATCAGGCAAAGTATAAATTGAGTGATAGGATTAGACATTTTCAACAGGGTAGAGGTTGAGTATAAAATCTTAGAAAGAATCAAATATTTAGTCACCAATAGGATTGACATTTGAGAGAATTAGGCAATCTGGACATGGATATTGTTAGTAATCCATGCACACTTTCCATTTAGGCTTTGGCACAGTCATAAGTGTGAACTTTGCATTTTGTTTCCAGAATATTACTGTGATAAAGTGCATATGTAGATCAGGTGACATCAGTATTTCTTCCACCATTTCTGTGGGCAATATTTTGAAGGTGTATAAATTACTATACGGTGTACAAATAGGTGTTCCCTGTGTCTAGGAATATAGATAAAATGAATGAATAGACCATACTGTGAATAAATAATATTACTGGTTCCAACTTTAAATATTGGATTGAATTGATATTTACAAATTTACAGGAAATCTTATATTGAGATACATACATTCATTACAACCATTTATACATCTAATGGTAATATTAGGTTTATGGTTTATCATGAAGAGTGTGTGAGTTTTGCTTTAAAAGTGATTATTGAAATCTAAAATAAAATGAAGTATCATGAAAAGACCAGTCAAAAAACATAGAGGAATACTTGTGTACTGAAGCAAGAAGTGATTAAAAGTGAAACAAAAGCCTATCAATTTGCAAAATTGTGAATGAAATATATATCCTATGATGTGCATAAACTGAAGAAATAGTCATGTAACAGTGTTGAATAAAAATGAAGGTCAAAATACACATCATGTCCCATAGGAATCTACTTGCATTGATGTTAAAGTGGGTCAGTTACTGTAGAAAAATTAGGACTTCTATGCACCATTCACTGAATTTTGATTTCAGTACTAGGATACAATATGTATTTAAGGTGGATGAATATTTCTGAAAATAACTTTGTGAACATTTGGTTATAAATCCACATTCATGAACATGAATGCATTTAGGGATTGTATAATAAGACACATATATTTTACATTCTGAAAAATCTGGAGAGTGTGTGTGTATATATATATATATATATATATATATATATATATATATATATATATATATAAAGAGAGAGAGAGAGAGAGAGAGAGAGAGGCATTAAAAGGTAGCAATATATATGCCAATCGAAATTCATCATGAAATATATAACATCCACAGATCCAAAACTATTCATTTTACTGAACATGGATTTATGTATTATATTGTTCAACTAGGAAGCTCACCCATAGTTTTAATTTTCAATTCCAACAACGTTTAGGAGGAGTGACCTCTTCTAAAAATTTGTATCTGCCAAGTCAGCCATCTAACAAAAATGTACATGTGATACCAGGTAGGATTCTATATGTACATTCAAAAATACATGTGCTGAATAGCCTACAGATAAAGGGAGATAGGAATTCACATATTTGTTAACTATAAAACACATGGAGAACTATTTCAATTTAAAATTGACTAGATTTATAACACCTACCCTTTATCATGCAAAAGGTAAATCCAACTATACACCATGCCTCTCTAAACTGCTTGTATTTCTATTCTGTTTGGGTTCTTTTTCTCCATCACTTTAGGATTGCTGCAATCTGGCTGGGCACAATTCAGGAGCCACTTGTCAAAAGAAACTAAAATTACTTTTAGAACCACACATGACTAAAAATTAGCTCCTCGGGAAAAACCCTCAGAGCCCAACTGCCACTACTGGCTTCTCACAAGCTCTCAACCTCCACACTCCTTCTCTTGAGGTCGATTGGCTGGGTCGTGTGGGCAGAGCCCAAAAAGTCCCACAATGAGCAGCTCCGTTGTCTGAAAGGGTGGGGAAACAGCCCAATGGCATTACCACAGAGGAGCCAATCAGCTAGATATTGCTGGGGCTGCTGTGAGCCAATCATCAGCTTGCAGTCTGAAAGGGTGGGGAAACTGCTCAATGAGCATCTCCAATGAGCATCACCGCAGAGGAGCCAATTAGCTTGATGTTGCTGGGGCCGCTGTTAGCCAATCATCAGCCGGCAGTCTGAAAGTTTGTTTGGCCCCTTGGGCTGTGCCTCTCAACACCTCCCCCTCTCTGTTTAAACAACAAGCATGTGGCTTAGGGACCATGCCTGCCTTAGGTTGTCCAATAGTACATATGGTGCTTACCCATTATCGAATGAGCTGACCTCAAGGTATCAGCCTCCAGTCTTAGATTGGTACCATTGCAATTGGATCTTACCCGTCACTAGCTACAGGTCCAGTATACAGTCACACCTGTGGAGAGGTCTTTGTACCAGCGGGGGGTGAGGTTCTTTGTCTCACCTCTGTTGGCCCCCAAATTTTAGCTGAACGACCATGACAGCAGAAGGGAGGAAGATACACCAAGCCAATTGACGGCTCCTTTTGGAAAAATTGTACCACCGATGACATCATCAGCAAAAATACCCCAACACTACCACAAGTCAATTCACCAACATATTGTTCACAATGCATGCAGGTGAGTTCACAATGCATACAGGTGATACATAGTCGAGGCAAGTTCTGCAAGCAGTTCAGTGATGGCTATTGCAGAAGCTGTAGATTGGTTTTATCTTTGTCTTTACAGGCACTGGGATGAAGATAGGAATTTTGGCAATAATGGCCAAAGAAAAATTATGTAACATTCCAGAAGGTACTAAAAGAAAACAATTTTCTTAACAATTTACATTGTCTTGAAGAGAATTATTAAATATAATGAAAAGAAAAGGTGAAAGTAAACAAACAGATCTGTTAACCTCCTTTTTTGTACACATTTTAAAACAATCCTCAACAGGTGTTTACCCAATTTAAATTAAAACATTTACATCAAGTGTATAAAAATATATTTGGATCCATTTTTTCATGAGCGCTCATCATATATGATATATGGACATACGTACATTCAAACATATAACAAAAAACACAAGTGTGCACACGTAATATAATACATACAACACATAACATAAGAGTAAAGGCCTTATAACATTTTACAGGTGAAATCTCCATTGCAATGTCTAAAAACTCTATAGTCCAAAAATAGAACTGATCAGCAAAACATTAACCTAGGTTTGTATGAGCTCAAAAAACAAAATAGAACTTCATGACATGGGAAAGGGTAATAATAAAATAGATATTGAAAAAAGCATCCTGGATTTGTCACAGATGTAAGAATAGCCAAACTGGAGTTCTGGATATCAGCTGTTATGGATTTGAGTCAAATCATATTCTTTTAATCTGTAGAAATCGCTTTAGTTAGTCTCTCTGGAATCCAAATCGGCTGCTGTTCTCCCTGTGGAAACACACAAACAGACCTCCAACTCCAGACAATTACTGGGTCAGGACATTTCCATTGTCCTGTTAGAATATCCTTCCAAAGTACCTTGGGCTTATGTACATTTTTTGGACACATATGCCTTTCCACAGGAATAAGCCCTGATGAATCCAAATTTCCAAAGTTTAGAGTAAAAAGGGTTATTTTAAGTTTATCTTTGGGGAATATATACCCCTTCCCAATTCTTTTTTTTTTTTTGTTTAATTAGTACGTTTTAATAGTTTGATGAGCTCATTTAACTATGCCTTGTCCCTGCAGATTGTATGGGATTCCTGTTATATGAGTAATGCAAAATGATGAGCAAAATTCTTTAAAAGAGGTAAAAGTATAACCAGGGGCAACATCTGTTTTTAACTGTTTTGGAATGCCCACAGTGGCAAAATTTTGTAAGCAATGAGCTATAACATCTTTAGTTTTTTTTCTCCGGCATGAAGGGAGTCCATCAAAAATTCAGAAGAAGTATCAACTGTAACATGCAAATATTTTAATTTTCCAAATTCTGGCAAGTTTGTGACGTCCATCTGCCAAATATGGTTAGGTATCAATCCTCTAGGATTGACTCCAAGATTAACTTGTGGTAAAATGGTCACACAATTTTGACATTGTTTTATTATTTGTCTAGCTTGTTCCTTAGTTATTTTAAAGCGCTTATGTATAGTATTAGCATTGACATGGAATTTTTTATGAAAATTTGTAGCTTCTTCTACTGTAGAGAAAATATGTATGTCATGCGTAGTTTTATCTGCTAAATCATTACCCAAACTAAGGGCTCCAGGCAATCCTGTATATGTCCTGATATGCCCTATAAAGGACGGATCTTTTCTGTCCCAGATTAGACTTTGTATAGTGGAAAGAAAAGAGAAAACAGGAGAGGAAGGGGAAATTTGTTTCTTCCTAAGATTATATATTCAAACTCAACCCTGTTGAAAATGCATAATCATATCACTCACTTTATACTTTGCCTGATTTCATAATGTCTCTAAAGATATGTGGTTTCCTGCATATTTTCACCAGTTCACCATTGTGACTGACCCTTCACATGAACTTATGTTCACTTTCACTCTCTAACCACAACCCTAATGCTCCAGAACTTTTGTTCCAAATCCTATACTCACTCTTCTTCCTAAACCAACTCTGTACCTAATTCTACCTACTATCCGTTTTTGACTGGATGTTCTCTTCAACATTCAATCATCCAAGCTACAAGGTCCGATGCCATTGTATATCTATTTATCGGAGACATCTGTACACAATGTAAATCAAAGTTAAGTATCCCAATCAAGGGCCCAATGCCCTTCTGAGCTTCAAAATTACCTAGATTTCGGTTTTAATTCATATATTTAACCTCTATATTTTTATAAATATCTCAGGTTCCCAATACCATTATTCATCCCGCAGGATTATTCCTAACTCAAATCAAACATTTTATTAGCCCTAAGAATACACTGTTCTATCAACCTAAATTTAAAGAAAAGCAGGGACAGAGTTGGTCTTACAATACAGGAATGTAGGGGATCTTCCACCTGCTGAGAACCTCCAAAGTCCATGCAGAAATGAATCCTGGAGAAGATATAGTCAGCTATGAAGGATCTGCGAGAGCAAAAGTCATCTTCCATGGCAATCACCCTGGTCAGGATGAAGGGATGTGTCTGAATCAGCCTCTCTCTTCTTAATGTAGAGGAGATTGACCAAACCAGGCCTGTGTGGATAGCTATTCCCGGGTTCCTAAGGTTGACATACCATTCTAACTTGTGAAAGTTTCAAAGGAAGTAGGGGAAGCCTCCATCTAATGGGACACTTGGAAGCAACTATTAGGACAAAATGGTTTACAAGGCAGTGAATTTATTCAGTTCCTGAAGGGAGTGACCTCACCTCACTTTCTTGGTGATGGATCTCTCTGAACTTGGGATACTGGAAACCAGGCACATAGAGCCAGTCCCAGTCCCAGTCCCAATGGGCTCACTTGTTTGGATTTACCAAGGACAGAGTCAGTCTTTCTTTGTACCTACTGATGTTAGGATGGCAAAAGCAAGGAGAGCTCTGAAGAAGGGCCTTTCCTGAGAAAGCAGGTAGTGGCTAAACACTAGCTTCTGACAACTTAACAGAGTTGGTCAAGGAGAACAGAACTGAGACAGGACAGGACTTTTCAAGGGAAAATTGTATGGCCCACCAGTCAGAGGACACTCCGTAGAGTCACAGACCTACTTGGGGGAAGGAGGTGCCAATATGGGTGTGGTTTTGGGTTTATGATTTTGTCTCATGTTCTGAGAATAGGTAGGAAAGGTGGTTTGTTTTTTGGGGTTGAACTGTTTCTAGTAAGACGTTTGACAAGGCGAGTGTTTCTATGTCTGTGTATCCCACTATGTCCGTGGTTGTAGACATTAGAAAAGAGAATGCATCAATGGATTTGTCCTGTCTTGTAGAAAGCTTCCCAGCATTCATCCTGCCCAATTAATGAATGGATTGCAGCTTTCCTTAAGGATTGGCAACACCAACGATCTTAGTAATTTTCAATTTTCTTTCTGAATTCTCGCCAATCTCCAGAATAGGCTCATGGTTTTGTGTCCAAGATATGTACCACCTCCAAGCTCTGTGACATGGCCATGTACTGGATAGATGAAGGGAATGGCGAGCATCTCAGAAAACGCAGATATCAGTGTGACCAGTAAACTCTCAGTGGAGAAACCCTTCTTTGAGCCTTTTGCTTACATAATGTTCTGTTGCCTTGAATGTCAAGAAGTTCTTTGTTTCGGACCACCCCTTTGTGAAGCCTGAAGAAAACAGTTTTCAGATCTAAATGAATGGGCATAACCTGTGGCTCTTTGCTTACTTGCTTTGGAAATGGATGTGTCTGAATCCAACTCTATGCCCTGTGTGAGGCTGTGTCTTAGATTCTCTGCAACTGATAGATCTAAAGAAAGATCCCATGTGTGCATCCAAAACCAAAATGGCCAAAAGAGCAGTCATTGTGGGTGAAGTTTCTCTCCGTCCTCTGTTAGGTTCTTGACGTCCATCAAGTGAGAATTGGGATCCTTTGGGTCAAATGAGTTTTTCAAAGCACTGCAGATGTGGTTGGGTTTTCTTATGACTGAAATTCACATAAAGAATCTACACCTGACAGTCAGTAGGCCTCAAATTGCAGAAGAAGATCAGTATTAATGGCAGGTGTATTTGATCAATCCTGGTTCACTGGAAGGGTTTCCAGGCCACCCTGACTTTAGGCAAATTAGCGGCAAGGGAGCATGTTTTGGACACTGTCTTGGGCTATGCCCCTCATGGAAACGTCCAGCCAGAGGTTATGATGAGTGTCTATATGGAAGAAGATGAGGGCCATTGGGGAGTGTTTTGGTTTTAATTGTGGTCATTTGTGTGGCATTTGGAAGAGATGACTGGGTCCACCTGGGCTTGAACTCTGGTGTGATTCCCCTTAGAGACTGAGTTCTGGAACTGAGCTCAGAGAAGTATTGCCATTAATTGTGTTGGGATTTTATGAGACCACGCATAAGAGTCGCCCTTTAAACTGAGATCTAGCATTGAAGTGCTCTGTCCCATAATGAAAGATCCACAAACAGTGAAAGCAATGACACATGAAACAGACAAGACAAGACAATAAAGACAGGCAATGGACGTCCAACACTGAGATCAGGACTGAGTAGCCGGCAATAACCAATGGGCTGGCAATACCGAATCCAAAACAAAATATCACTGAGTCGAGGAATCTATTATAACTAAATTTCCCAAGTCCTCTGGGGCGTCCTCCAGGAACGTGGCCTGTGGCTCTGTGACACGTCTGTCAGCCACTGTTGGAGAGAGCTCACACTCTTCATCAATAGCCATTTTCCAAGTCCTAACCTGAAACCTGAAACCAGGAATAGGAGACTTACTTACCCCAAGAGTAGCCCGTTGGGGTCTCTCATCCGCCGCTGCCAGATATCAGTGGAAACTTCATGTGTAAAGGTCGGGCGTGCATTGGAGGAAGAGACCACCAAGAATCTGACTCATGAAACAGCAAAGGGTTTATTGGAGTTCCAGCATGCTGGGGCTCAGAGCTCACTTGAATACAGCAGAGAGCCCTGAGAAGAGCTTGAGCAGAGCTTATATACTTTCCTTGCCGAGGGCAAGGAGGGAAGTTTATTGATGGGTCAGTGGGAGTGGGCAGTTTGCATGCAACCAGGTGAGAGAGTAAATTCTGCAGTTTGAAAACTGGGGACAGCACATTCTGGGAACAAGATTAGCAAACAGTTCTCAAGATTTCAACAGTGTTTTGTTAAGCATAGAGAAAAACAGGAAGTGACAAGTACCTATTTAATTAACCATTCAATAACAACTATACCTTTTTAAATGGATGTTCTCATCTACATTCAATCTTCCAAGGTACAGGGTCCTATGACATTGTATATCAATTTACCTGAGACATCTGTGCAGAATGTAATTCAACGCTAAGTATCCCAATTAAGGGCCCAATGCCATTCTGGGATTCAAATCTTACTTAGATTTCTGTTTTCCTACATATATTTCAACTATATATTCTTATACATATCGCAGCTTCTCAATAGAATTATTCATAAACAGAATGATTCCTAACCCAAATCAAACATGTTATTAACCCTAACCCTACAGTGTTCCCTCAATCTAACTTTAAAGAAGAGCACGGACAGAGTTGGTCTTATAATACAGGAATGTAGGGGATCTTTCACCTGCTGAGAACCTCAAAGGTCCATGGAGAAATAAGCCATGGAGAAGATGTAGGCAGCTATGAAGGACCTGAGAGAGCAAAAGTCATCTTCCATGGCAAACAACCTGGTCAGGATGAAGGGATGTCTCTGAATCTGCCACTCACACCCTGTGAACTGCGCCACTTCACAGGTGAATAACGAGTTAGAACGACAAAAAATTATCTTGTTAGGATCTTACAGAAAAATGGGTGTGCACCGAAACCTAGAAGAATGATTTCCACCAATGAGGTCCGGTAATTGAGTCTCAAACACGAGCCAAATGTGCGACCGGAGATCCGGGCTGACAAATCTGTGTGGCCTGCCCCGTGGCTAGAGACAGCAGGGCACCACCTAGAAGCGACCAGCCGGCAGGGAGAAACGGTGCTGCAGATTCTGTGGAATCCTGCTGGCTGACCTCCAACTGAGCCCCGGGCTGAGTTTGGGATTTCAAACGGGGAAGGAAGTGCTACAGTTCTATCCCCCCACAATAAAAACTCCACCAAGGAAACCAACGGTCACCATCTTGGAGAGCAGAAGTAACCACCGCCACTCTCCAACAGATTGCAACAATAAAACAGGTTTGTGTTACTCAGCTCATCTCCCATACAGCAGGGAATTCACATAAAATCTCTCTTAGGCTTTCCATTGGAGAGATTATCAGAGAGAGCCTGCATAAAGACGTTGGGAAAACTACAGGCACCTCACCTTCAACTTCCCCTCCCATCAGCGGCGAAAACGAAACCTGTCTAGCCAGAGCTGGGAGAGGGGCAAGAGGAAAAAATCAAAACAATAGAGTGCCGGGGTTCCCCATAGACACCATCCACACCCAAGAAACGGCAGGCCCAGAGGACAGTATGAGCTGCCGAGAGGCATCACTCAGGGGAAATCTGGTCTAGCACGAGAAACCAGGACTAGCAGGAGATAACAGGGGACTAGAGGCCAGGCCCGCGTGACTGGGCGGCTGGAGAACGCCCGCCCACTGGTCACAAACAGCCCGCTGCTGGTGCGACTGGGTGGCTGGTGCCCGCCTGCCTACCAGCGACCAATCGCCCGCTGGCTGCACGTGCAACTGGGTGGCTAGAGATCTCCCGCCCACCAGTGACAGCCCACCCGCTGACTGTGTGACTGGACAGCTGGAGACCGCCCGCCCGCCGGCGACCGGGAGTTGAAAACAAACAGAGACAGATCAGTCCCAGCCCACTCCCATTTGAACACCCTGGCAAGGAGCCTGGGGCCCGCCATAGCAGACAGGTGACATCACTGGAGCTCGGCCATCGCAATTCCTTCCAAGCAGAATTCACTTTAGCAGGCATAGTCTACCAACACAAAGGAGAGACAACAGATATATTAAACCAAAACAAATCTATAGAATAGAGCAGAAAAACAGCAATCAAATAGAGATGGAAAACAACGTGAACATCATGAAAAAACAAAGGAAAAAAATGTGTACAAACAATGCAGGACAACTTAATTCTACAGGAGGACCTAGAATCATCAGAAACAGGGATAGGGAAAAAAACTCAAGGCTTACCTAACTCAGATGGAAAGGGATATTAGAGAATACATGAATCAGCAAGTCCTAGCAATAAAAGTATATTTTGAAAATGAATTAAACAAATTCAAATGGCAAAGAACAAGCTTTACCAGGAGATAGAGATCTTAAAAAAAATCAAACAGTAATCCTAGAAATGCAGGAAACTATTAATTAAAACTCAAACAAGAATATTACAAATAGACTAGATCAAATAGAAGTCAGAACATCAGATAATGACGACAACGTTTATCAACTTGAAAATAATATAGTCAACACAGAAAAGATGCTTAAGTCCCAAGAGCAGTCTATTCAAAAGATATGGGATATCATAAAAAAAACAAATTTCACAGTCATCAGAATAGAAGAAGCCCTAGAGATTCAAACCGAAAGAATGGACAACATATTAAATGAAATAATTCTAGAAAACTTCCCAGAGATGAAAGATGGAATGGATTGCCAAATCCTTGAAGCCTACAGGACCCCAAACATTTAAAACCATAATAGACCAACTCCAAGACATATAATTATGAAGATAGCCAAAATACAGAACAAGGAGAGAATATTAAAAGCTACGAGAGAAAGGAGGCGGATTACATTCAGGGGTAAATCAATTAGATTAACGACTGATTTTTCATCACAAACTTTGAAAGTGAGAAGATTCTGGAACAATGTATTTCAAACACTGAAAAATAATGAATTCCAACAAAGAATACTGTATCCAGCAAAATTAAGCTTCAGATTTGACAATAAAATTAAAATCTTTCACAATGAATAAAAACTAAAAGAATTCACACCCATAACACCAGCACTGCAAAGGATTTTGGGCAAAATACTACAAGAAGAAGAATTGAAAAATAGTGCCCCAAACTAACAGTGGGAGGTATCTCAGTAAAGGGGGAGGAAAATAACCAAAAAGTAAAAACTAGCCAAACTAAAATAAATAAATAAATTAACATGAATGGATGTACAAATCATATTTCAATTGTAACCTTAAATGTTAATGGCCTAAACTCACCATTCAAGAGACATAGGGTAGTAACCTGGATCAAAAAAACAAATCCAACAATATGCTGCTTTCAGGAGACTCATATGATAGGTAAAGACATACACAGGCTGAAAGTAAAAGGTTGGGAAAAATCATACCACTCACAGGGCACACGGAAGCAAGCAGGAGTGGCCAAACTCATATCAAATACAATCAACTTCAAACCTACGTTAATCAAAAGGGATAAAGAAGGACACTATATAACGTTAAAAGGAACCATCCACCAACATAACATAACAATTACCAATTTGTATGCAGCAAACAAATGAGCTGCCACACTCATAAAACAAACTCTTCTCAAGTTCAAGAGTCAAATAGACTACAACATAATAATTATAGGTGACGTCAACAGACCGCTTTCACCATTAGACACATCCTCTAGACAAAAACTGAATAAAGAAACTATAGAACTCAACAGCACAATCAATAACCTAGACTTAACCGACATATATAGAATATATCAACCATCATCAAGTGGATACACCTTCTTATCAGCAGCAGATGGATCCTACTCAAAGATAGACCATATATTAGGTCATAGGGCAACTCTTAGTAAATATAAAGGCGTGGAGATAATACCATGCACCATATCAGATCATAATGAAATGAAACTGGAAATCAATGATAAAAGAAGGAAGGAAAAATCCTACATCACATGGAAAATGAACAATATTCTACTGAATGATCAATGGGTTACAGAAGACATTAAGGAGGAGACAAAAAAATTCTTAGAGACAAATGACCATACAAACACAACCTACTGTAATCTATGGGACACAATGAAAGCAGTTTTAAGAGGAAAATTCATTTCTTGGAGTTCTTTCCTCAAAAAAAGAAAAAAACAACAACAAATAAATGAACTCACACTACACCTCAAAAACCTAGAAAAGGAAGAGCAAAGCAACAGCAAATGTAGTAGACGACATTAAAATAAGAGCAGAAATCAACGAAATTGAAACAAAAAATCATTGAAAAAATTGATAAACTAAAAGTTGGTTCTTTGAAAAAATAAATAAGATTGACAGGCCCTTAGCCATGATAACGAAGAGAAGAAGAGAGAGAACTCAAATTATTAACATAGGGGGTGAAAAATGCAATACCACAACAGACACTACAGAAATATAGAAGATAATTAGAAAGTATTTTGAAACCCTATATTCCAATAAAATAGAAGATAGTGAAGATATCAATAAATTTCTTAAGTCATACGATCTGCCCAGATTTAGTCAGGAAGACACACACAATTTAAACAGACCAATGACAAAGGAAGAAATAGAAGAAGCCATCAAAAGATAACCAACGAAAAAAAGCCCTGGACCGGATGGGTAAACAGCGGAGTTCTACAAAACCTTCAAAGAAGAATTAATACTGATTCTTTTCAAGCTCTTTCAAGAAATAGAAAAAGAAGGAGCTCTTTCAAATTCATTCTATGAGGCCAAAATCACCCTGATCTTGAAATCAGACTAAGACACTTCAAAGAAACAAAACTACAGACCAATATCTCTAATGAACTTGGATACAAAAATTCTCAATAAAATCCTGATGAATCGAATACAAAAGCATATCAAAAAAAATTGTGCACCATGATCAAGTAGGATTCACCCCTGGGATGCAAGGCTGGTTCAATATACGGAAATCAATAAATACTATTCACCACATCAATAGACTTAAAGACAAGAACCATATGATCATCTCGATAGATGCAGAAAAAAACATTTGACAAAGTACAGCATCCCTTTATGTTCAAAACACTAGAAAAACTAGGGATAACAGGAACTTACCTCAACATTGTAAAAGCTATATATGCTAAACCTCAGGCTAGCATCATCCTAAATGGAGAAAAACTGAAGGGATTGCCTCTAAAATCTGGAACAAGACAGGGATGCCCTCTATCACCACTTCTATTCAATTTAGTTCTTGAAATTCTAGCCAGAGCAATTAGACAATAGAAATTAAAGGCATAAAAATAGGAAAACAAGAACTTAAATTATCACTATTTGTGGATGACATGATAATATATATAACAGACCCAAAAGGGTCTACAAAGAAACTGCTAGAGATAATAAATGAATTAAGCAAAGATGCAGGATATAAAATCAACACGCATAAATCAAAGGCATTTATGTATATCAGGAGCAAAACTTCTGATATGGAAAGGAGGAAAACCACTCCATTCACAATATCCTCAAAGAAAATAAGATACTTGGAAATCAACCTAACAAAAGAGGTGTAAGATTTATATAATGAAAACTACAGAATCCTAAAGAGAGAGATAGAAGAAGATCTTAGAAGATGGAAAAATGTACCCTGTTCATGGATAGGCAGAACTAACATCATCAAAATGGTGATATTACCCAAAGTTCTCTACAGGTTAAAATGGATGCCAATCAAAATCCCAACGGCATTTCTTGTAGAAATGATAAAGCAATCATGAAATTCATATGGAAAAACCAAAGACCCAGAATAGCAAAAGCAATTCTAAGCAGGAATTTGAATCTGGAGGTATAGCGATACCAGAGTTCAAACTGTACTACAAAGCAATAGTTATAAAAGCAGCGTGGTACTGGTACCAAAACAGGCAGGTGGATCAGTGGTAGAGAATAGAGGACACAGAAATCAATCCACAAAATTACAACATTCTTATATATGATAAAGAGGCTAAAAGCATATTGGGAGATGGATAGCATCTTCAACAAATGGTGCTGGGAAAATTGGAAACCCATATGCACCAAAATGAAACTGAATCCCTTTCTCTCGCCATGCACAAAAGTTAACTCAAAATGGATCAAGGAGCTAGTGATGAAATCAGAGACACTGCATGTGATAGAAGAAAAAGATGGCTATGATCTACATACTGTGGGGTCGGGCTCCAAATTCATTAATAGGACACCCATAGCCCAAGAGTTAATAACAACAATAAACAAATGGGACTTACTTAAACTAAAAAGTTTTTTCTCTGCAAGAGAAACAATAAGAGAGGTAAATAGAGAGTCTACATCCTGGGAACAATTTTTTACCCCTCACACTTCAGATAGAGCTCTAATATCCAGAATATACAAAGAACTCAAAAAATTAAACAATAAGATAACAAATAACCCAATCAACAAATGGGCCAAGGACCTGAACAGACACTTCAGAGAGGAGGACATACAATCAATCAACAAGTACATAAAAAAATGCTCACCATCTGTATCAGTCAGAGAAATGCAAATAAAAACCACCCTAAGATACCATCTCACTCCAGTAAGATTAGCAGCCATTATGAAGTCAAACAACAATAAGTGTTGGCGAGGATGTGGAGAAAAGGGTACACTTGTACACTACTGGTGGTACTGAAAATTGATAAGGCCAATTTGTAAAGCAGTATGGAGATTTCTTGGAAAGCTGGGAATGAATGCACCATTTGACCCAGCTATCACCCTTCTCGGACTAGAGGGTCTTAACAGAGCGTACTATAGGGATACTGCCACATCAATGATCATAGCGCCACAAATCACAATAGCTAGACTGTGGAACCAACCTAGATGTCCTTCAATAGATGAATGGTTAAAAAACTGTGGCATCTATACACAATGGAGTATTACTCAGCACTAAAAAATGGCAAAATCATAGACTTTGCAAGGAAATGGATGGCATTAGAGCAGATTATGCTAAGCTAAGCTAACCAATCCTTAAAAAAATGCCAAATGTCTTCTTTGATATAAAGAGAGCACCTAAGAACAGAACAGGGAGGAAGAGCATGAGAAAAAGATTAACATTAAACAAAGACGAGTGGGGGGATAGAAAGGGGGAGAGAAGGGAAAGCATATGGAAATGGTAGGAGACCCTCAATGTTACACAAAATTACATATAAGAGCTTGTGAGGGGAAATGGGGGGAAAACAATGGAGAGAATTGAACAACAGCAGATGAGGTAGAGAGGAAAGATGGGAGGGGAGGGGAGGGGGGATAATAGGGGATAGAAAAGGTAGCAGAATACAACATCACTATTATGCCATTATGTACAAATGTGAATGTGTAACCAATGTGCTTCTACAATTCGTATTTGGGGAAAAATGGGAGTTCATAACCCAATTGAGTCAAATGTATGAAAGATAATATATCATGAGTTTTGTAATGTTTTGAACAATCAATAAAAATAAATAAATAAATAAAGGTTTAAAATTGAGTGGCAAGAAATCAGCTAAAAAAGTGTTGAGATGCATTCATTTTGCTAAGCAGAAACTTTGTTTTGTGTAGTTGTATCTATCACAAATTTATTTTACCAGAAAACTGGCTTTTGAAAATACACTTAATTGAGATTAAAGGATAATCCACCTACCTTCATGAAAAATTCATAGCATTTCCTATATTTTTCATATTTCAATTTTTGGTAAATATTTTGTCATGGACCAGGTCTAGTCTTAGGCTATTCTTTCAGAATACTGCCTCATCTGATAAGTTGGTACAATGTGTTGGATTGTTCTTTTCATCTTTTATTTAATAGTTTCTAGCTGATAATGTGTATTTTTCATTATCTTTATTTGGACATACATACCCAACGATATCTTTGCATTTTATGTTTTACTGGGAAGAGACTCATCAAAAGCTCTGTATTATATGTATCAACAATCAAACATTTAGAGCATGCAATTATTCTTAATTTTGCATGAAAATATCTTTGTACCATTTACTTATAAAAATTTAGAACTATTAATAATGTCCCTACTGTAATAAGTAACTAATTACCAGAAAAATTAAACAATTCACTTTATATCAATTATGAATATGAAAAGTACTAAAATAAGTATTTGGCAATTAATGCATAATTGATAGAAATTGAAATCATAAGAAAGCCATTTAAAATGTCAGTGCATATGGTCCTTAAATAATAGGTTGTTCAAAAAAATTTCTCTAATTCATAAGATATAATATGCCATATTACAGCGTAACGTGATAAAAAACATTAAATCATCAATATTGATAATAAAGAATGATACCTTTTTTCTTAAATATGTTTATTTGATTTTCATTGTAAGATGTTAATTCTGGAAGACTTCAGAATTAAGAAAGTCTTGGTGTATATTATTTCTAACAGGCTAATCAAAGTACTTTTAAATATATATGTATATATATATATATATATATATATATATATATATATATATATATATATATATATATATATATACATAATATATGTAATGCATATGCATGAATATAGACACATATGTATAATAAATGTATTGTAATATATCTATCAGGTGATTATAATTATTAAATTTTTTAAAAAAAATAGTGACTATAAAAAACAGTCTCAAATTTAAATTTCATAGCATACAACTGTTTGTAATGCCATGAGAGAAAAATAGATATGGAGGAAAAATGAAAAAGGAAGAGAGAGAAGGGGAAAAATGAGGAAGAAAGTGAGTAAAGAAGAGGGAGAGGCGTGTTCGATGTTAAGACAAAAGTGGAGCGGCTGGGTTTGTGATTCAGTGTTAACATGTTTGCCTAGTATGTGTGAGGAACTGGGTTCTATTCTCAGCACCACATACAAATAAAGAAAATGAAGATCCATCAACAACTTAAAAAATAAAAAATAAAAAACTAGAAATATTACTAAAATCCCAAGCATTTATGAATGTTAAATAATAAAATATATGTTACATAGCCTTATGTAATTTCTAGACTCCCCAAAAAAGTCATTAAATGTTGGATTATTAGTGCTATAACTAAAAATCCATTGCTCTTTCCTCTACATTCTGTGGCATTCTAGTGCTAAAATAAATTGTAGTATAACACCAAAAAAAAAAAAAATCCTAATATTTCTACAGTAACTGACCCAGTTTAACATCAATGCAAGTAGATTCCTATGGGACATGATATGTACTTTGAAGTTTATTTTTATTCAACACTGGTACATTTCTATTTCTTGAGTTTATGCACATTATAGGATATATATTTCATCCACACGTTCACAAATTTATAGGCATTTATTTCACTTTCAATCACTTCCTCCTTCAGAAAACATGTATTCCTCCGTTTCTGACTGGTCTTTCCTTGAAACTTCTTTCCAAACACATTATTTTCGATTTCCATTATCACATTTGAAGCAAAACTCACACACCCCTCATAATAAACCATAACCCTAATATTACCATTAGATGTACAACTGGTTGGAATGAATGATTGTATATCAATATAAGATTTCTTACTTAGTTTCAGATATCAATTCAATCCATTATTTAAAGTGGAACCAGTTATATTATTTATTCACAATGTGGTATTTTCATGCATTATCTCTATATTCATAGACACAGGGTACACCTCTTTGTACCCCCAACACTAATTTATACGTCTTCAAAATATTGCTCCCAGAAATGTTGGAAGAAATACCCATGTCACCTGATCTACATATGCATTTTATCACTGAAATATTCTGGACACAAAAAGCAAAGGTCACACTTATGATTGTATCAAAGCTAAATGAAAAGTGAACATGGATTACTAAAAACATCCATGTCCAGGTTGCCTAATGCTCTCAAATGAAAATCCTATTGGTAACTACAAATTAGTTTCTTCCAAAGATTATATATTCAAACTCAACCCTGTTGAAAATGTCTAATCCTCTCACTCACTTTATACTTTGCCTGTTTTTGTAATGTCTCTATTGGTATCTGCTTTTCCACAGTTCATCATTGTGACTAAATCTTCACATGTTCTGAAACTTACATTCACACTCTAATCGAAATCCTATTGCTAAAGAACTTTTGGTCCAAATCCTATATTCACTCTTCTTCTTAAAACCTACCTACTATCTTCCTAATCCTACCGACTATCACTTTTTGACTGGAGGTTCTCTTCTACATTCAATCATCCAGTTACAAGGTCTTATGCCATTGTATATCGATTTCTCTGAGACATTTTTGCAGAATGTAATTCAACGATAGGTATCCCAATCAAGGGCCCAATGATTTCTGGGCTTCAAATCTTACTTAGATTTCTGTTTATGTACATATATTTCACGTCTGTATTCTAATAAATATCACAGGTTCCAATAACATTATTCATCCAGCAGAATGGTTCCTAACCGAAAATGAAAATGTTATTAACCGTAACCATACACTGTTCCCTCAATCTAACTTTACAGAAGAGCAGTGACAGTGTTGGTCTTACAATACAGGAATGCATGGGATCTTCCACCTGCTGAGAACCTCAAAGGTACATGCAGAAATGATCCCTGGAGAAGATGTAGGCAGCGATGAAGGACCTGAGAGAGCAAAAGTCATCTCAATGGCAAACAACCTGGTAGAATTAAGGAATGTGTCTGAATCAGCCTCATTCTTCTTAATACAGAGAAGATAGACCAAACCATGCCTGTGTGGAGAGCTGTTCCCTCGTCCCTATGTTTGATATACGATTCGAACTTGTGAAAGTGTCACAGGATGTAGGGGCATCCTCCATCTCATGGGAACCTTGGAGGCAAATGTTAGGACAACGTGGTTTCCAAGGCAGTGACCTCATTCAGTTCCTCAAGGAAGTGACTTCACCTCACTTCCTTTGTGATGGAAGTCTCTGAACTTGGGATCCAGGAAGCCAGGCACCCAGAGCCATAACCCGTCCAAGTCCCAGTGGTCTAACTTGTTTGGATTTACGAAGGACAGAGTCAATATTTCTTGGTACCTACTGATTTGAGGATGGCCAAATGCCAGGAAACCTCTGAAGAGGGTCCTATCCTGATAAAGCAGGTAGTGGATCACCGCTGGCTCCTGACTACTTCACAGAGTTGGCAAAGTAGAGCAGATCTGAGACAGGACAGGCCATTTTGGGAGAACATAGTATGGCCCACCAGTCAGAGGACACTCCGGATATGACAGACCTACTTGGGGGAAGGAGGTGCCTTTGCGGGTGTGGGTGTGGATTTGTGGTTTTGTCTCATGTTCTGAGAATACGAAAGAAAGGCGGTTTGATTGGATTGTAGTGAACTGTTTCTAGTAAGTCGTTTGACAAGGCGAGTCTTTCTATGTCTGTGTATCCCACTGTGTCCGTGGTTGTCGACATTAGAAAAGAGAATGCATCAGTTGATGTGTTCTGTCTAGTAGAAAGCTTCGCAGCATTCATCCTGCCCAATTGATGAATGGACTGCGGCTTGCCTCATGGATGGGCAACACCTACTATCTGCCTAAGTTCCTGTTTTCTTCCTGAATTCTGGCCACTCTCCCGAATAGGCACATAGTTTTGTGTTTAAGATATGTACCACCTCAAGCTCTGTTAAATGGCCATGTACTGGACAGCTGAAGGGAATGGGAGAATATCAGAAAACTCAGATATCAGTGTGACCAGGAAAGTCTCAGTGGAGAAACCCTGCTATGGGCCATTCTCTTACTATGTATCTGTTTCCCTGAATGTCAGGAAGTTCTTTGCCTCAGGCCACCCTCATGTGAAGCCTGAAAAAAAGAGTTTTCAAATGAAAATGAATGGGCATTACCTGTGGCTCTTTGCTTAATTTCTTTGCAAAGGGATGTGTCTGAATCACCCTTTGGCCCTGTGTGCGGTTGTGGCTTAGATTCTCAGCCCCTGATGGATCTAAAGAAAGATCCGATGTGTGCATCCAAAACCAAAATTTCAAAAAGATCAGTTATGATGGATGAAGTCTCTTGCCTTTCTTTGTTAGGTTCCTGAACTACATCAAGTGAGAATAGGGATCCTTTGGTTCAAATAAATTTTTGAAAGCCCTGAAGAAGTGCTTGGGTTTTCTTATGACTCCAATTCACATAAAGAATCTATACCTGACAGTCAGTAGGCCTCAAATTGGAGAAGCAGATCAGTATTAACTGCGGTCTTATTTTATCACTCCTGGTTCACATGCAGGGTGTCCAGGCCACCATGACTTTAGGCAAATGAGCGGCAAGGGAGCTTATTTTGGACACTAACCCATACCCTACTAGACTCTGACTAGTAATCCTAACATGATGGAGAATAATAACCCCAACAGAATAGAAATACAAGAAGTTTTGAGGATTCATGTTGTATAGTTGTACTTGCCTTTTGCATTATATAGGGTAGGAGTTATAAATTTAGTCAATTTTTAATTGAAACAGTTCTCCATGTGTTTTTAAAGTTCACAACTATGTGAATTCCTCTCTCCCTTTCTCTGTAGCCTATTCAGAACATGTATTTTTATATGCACATTTAGAATCCTACCTGGTATCACATGTACATTCTTGAGAGGTTGCTGACTTAGCAGATACAAATTGTCAGAAGAGATCACTCCTCTGAATGCTGTTGGAAGTGAAAATTCAAACTATGGGTGACTTCCTAGTTGAACAACATTATACATAAATCCACGTTTAGTAAAATTAATATTTTTGGCTCTGTGGATTATATATATTTCATGATATATATATATATATATATATATATATATATATATATATATATATATATATATATATATATATTGCTACATTTTAATGTCTGTTTGAGTGTGTGTGTGTGTGTGTGTGTGTATAGATAGATAGATAGATAGATAGATATACACTCTCCAGATTTTTGAAAATATGAAACATATGTGTCTTATTATATACTCCCTAAATTCATTCATGTACATGTATGTGGATTTATAATCAACTTTTCACAAGATTATTTTCAAAAATATTCATCCACCTGAAATACATATTTGTTTCCTAGTACTAAAAACAAACTTCAGTGAATGGTGCATACAAATCCAAATATTTCTACAGTAACTGTCCCAGTTTAACATCAATTCTTGTAGATTCCTATGGGACATGATGTGTATTTTGACGTTCATTTTTTAACAAAACTGGTACATTATTATTTCTTCAGTTTATGCACATCATAGGATATATATTTCATTAACAAGTTCACAAATTTATAGGCATTTGTTTCGCTTTCAATAACTTCCTTATTCAAAACTCTTGTATTCCTCCAGGTTTCTTGTCTGGTCTCTTCATGAGACTTCTTTCCAAACTCATTATTTCTGAAATCCATAATCACCTTTGAAACAAAATTCACACACTCTTTATGATAATCCATAAGCCTAATATTAAAATAAGATGGATACCTGGTTGGATTGAATGATTGCATATCAATATAAGATTCCCTGTATATTTTCAGATATCAATTCAATCCATTATTTAAATTTAGAACTTGTTACATTGTTTAATCAAAGTTTTGTCTATTCATGCATTATCTCTATATTCCTAGACACAGGGTACACCCATTTGTAACACCAGTACTAATTTATATATCTTCAAAATATTGCTCCCAGAAACGGTGGAATAAATACTTATGTCATCTGATCTACATATACATTTTATCACAGTAATTTTCTGGACACAAAAAGCAAAGTTCACACTTATGATTTTACCAAAGCCTTAATGGAAAGTGAGTATGCATTACTAAAAACATCCATGTCCAGGTTGCCTAACGCTCTCAAATGTGAATCCTATTGGTCACTACATATTTGTTTCTTCCTAAGATTATATATTTTACCTCAAGCCTGTTGAAAATGTCTAATCCTATCAATCACTTTATCATTTGCCTGATTTACTAATGTCTCTATTAATATCTGCTTTCCTACATATTTTCCACAGTTTATCATTGTGACTGACTCTTCACATGTGCTGACATTTTCATTCACTCTCTACCCGAAACCCTATTGCTAAAGAACTTTTGGTTTAAATCCTACACTCTCTCTGCTTTCTAAACCTACTGACTATCTTTCAAATAATACCGAGTATCCCTTTTTGACTAGAAGTTCTCTTCGACATTCCATCATCCAAGGTACAAGGTCCTATGCCATTGTACATCGATTTATCTGAGACATCTCTGCAGAACATAATTCAAAGCTAAGTATCCCAATCAAGGGCCCAATACCCTTCTGGGCTTCAAATCTTACCTAGATTTCTGTTTTCATTCTAATATTTCACTTTTACATTCTTGTAAATATTACAGGTTCCCAATACAATTATTCATCCTGCAGAATGATTCTTAACCCAAATCGAACCTTTTATTAACCCTAACCATACACTCTTCCCTCAATCTAAGTTTACAGAAGAGCAGGGACAGAGTTGTTTTTACAATACAGGAATGTAGGTCATCTTAAACCTGCTGAGAACCTCAAAGGTCCATGCAGAAATGATACCTGGAGAAGATGCAGGCAGCTATGAAGGAGTTGAGAGAGCAAAAGTCACCTTGCATGGCAAACCACCTGGTCAGGATGAAGGGTCGTGTCTGAATCAGTCTCTCTATTCTAAATGTAGAGAAGGTGGACCAAACCAGGCCTTTGTTGAGAGATGTTCCCGGGTGCCTATGGTTGATATACCATTCTAACTTGCGAAAGTGTCACAGGAAGTAGGGGCAGCCTCTATCTCATGGGACCCTTGGAACCAACTGTTAGGACAAAGTGGTTGCCAAGGGAGTGAACTCATTCAGTTCTTGAAGGAAGTGTCCTACCTCACTTCCTTGGTATTGGAACTCTCTGAAATTGGGATCCAAGATGCCAGACACCCAGAGCCAGTCCCAGTCCCACTCCCACTGGGCTCAGTTGTTTGGATTTACCAAGGACAGAGTCAGTCTTTCTTGGTACCTACTGCTGAGAGAATGGCCAAATGCCAGGACAGATATGAAGAGGGTCTTTCCTGAGAAAGCAGGTAGTGGCTCACCACTGGATCCTGACAACTTCACAGAGTTGGCCAAGGCAACCAGAACTGAGACAGGACTGGCCATTTCGGGGAACATAGTTTGGCTCAACAGACAGAGGACACACTGGAGAGTCAGAGACTTACTTGTGGGAAGGAGATGCCTTTGTGGGTGTGGGTGTGAGTTTGTGGTTTTGTCTCATGTTCTGAAAATAGGTAGGAAAGGTGGTTTGTTTGGTTTGGAATGGACTGTTTCTAGTAAATCGTTTGACAAGGTGAGTGATTCTAGTTCGGTGTATCCCACTGTGTACGTGGTTTTGGACATTAAAAAACAGAATGCACCAATGGATGCATCCTGTCTAGTAGAAAGCTTCCCAGCATTCATCCTGCTCAACTGATGGATGGACTGCGGTGTGTCTTATGGATGGGGAACACCTACTATCTTCCTAAGTTCCTGTTTTCTTCCTGAATTCTGGCCACTCTCCAAAATAGGCTCATGGTTTTGTGTCCAAGATATATACCACCTCCAAGCTCTGTGCCATGGCCATGTACTGGACAGCTGAATGGAATGGGAGAATCACAGAAAACTCAGATATCAGTGTGACCAGGAAAGCCTCAGTGGAGAAATCCTGCTTTGGCCATTCTCTTACCTATATTTCTGTTGCCCTGAATGTCAGGAAGTTCTTTCCCTCAGCCCACCCCTTTGTTAAGCCTGAAGAAAACAGTTTTCAAATGGAAATGAAAGGGCATCACCTGTGGCTCTTTGCTTAATTTCTTTGTAAAGGGATGTGTCTGAATCAGCCTCTTGGCCCTGTGTGCGGTTGTGGCTTAGATTCTCAGCACCTCATGGATCTAAAGAAAGATCCCATGTGTGCATCCATAACCAAAATGGCAAAAAGATCTGTTATGGTGAATGAAGTCTCTTGCGTTCCTTTGTTAGGTTTCTGACCTACATCAAGTGAGAATAGGAATCCTTTGGTTCAAATGAATTCTTCAATGCCCTGAAGAAGTGGTTGTGTTTTCTCATGACTCCAAATCACATAAAGAATTGTTACCTGACACTCAGTAGGCCTCAAATTGGAGAAGCAGAGCTGTATTAACTGCAGTCCTATTTTATCACTCCTGGTTCACATGCAGGGTGTCCAGGCCACCATGACTTTAGGCAAATGAGGGGCAAGGGAGCTTATTTTGGACACTAACCCATACCCAACTAGACTCTGACTACTAATCCTAATATGATGGAGATTAATAACCCAAACAAAATAGAAATACAAGCAGTTCAGAGGAGTCATGTTGTATAGTTGGACTTGCCTTTTGCATTATATAGGGTAGGAGTTATAAATCTAGTCAATTTTTAATTAAAATAGTTCTCCATGTGTTTTTAAAGTTAACAAATATGTGAATTCCTCTCTCCCTTTTTGTGTAGCCTATTCAGCACATGTATTTTTATATGCACATATAGAATCCTACCTGGTATCACATGTTCATACTTGAGAGGTTTCTGACTTGGCAGATACTGCCGCGGTCCGGTTGGAGCAAAATAACCGGGGGGTGGGGGTTATGAATAACATGTGTATGTTGATATAGCAGGAGTGGAAGCCATTTATTGTAGGACAATAGAGGTATTTATACATTCCACCCAGGTTATCTAATTAACATAAACTAGATACTGCAGTCAACCAATCAAGAATCTCCACACTTAATGGCTCGCTTTTGTTACATCTCAAACCACTCCCTCTGGCATTTTGCCAGGCATCATCCAGACTTGTTTACACACTCTAACATTCCCCTGGCAAAATGCCAGGTGTTATTTTGACATGTTTACAGACTCTAACATTTCCCCCTTTTATTTAATTTAAATAAAGACCACAGTGGTTTTTACAGAAACACCATAAATAACCTGCTACAAACAGAAAGGGAGGATACAAAATGTCACAATACAAGCCAATTGATGAAGCACTTGGAGAAATAATACCAGCAATGACACTGTTAGCAAAGACACCGAGTTAAAATTTGTTATAGATTACAGTTTGTTGTCTCAGTCCAGGTAAAGCAGTGTCTCAATAGATTAACTCACAGTTCAGGTAAACCACAGTCCAGGTATGTTCTGCAGGCAGCTAGCTTAAATCACAGTCCTGGTAAGTTCTGCAGGCAGCTAGCTTAAATCACAGTCCATGTAAATTCTGCAGGCAGCTAGCTTAAATCACAGCCCAGGAAAGTTCTGAAGGCAGCTAGCTTGATCCAAAGTCTCCTCCGTTTCTCAGCCGAAGTCTCCTCCGGTTTTCAGCAACACTGGAAATTCTTCCACCCTTGTCCTCACCGGCACTGGGATGAAGGCAGGAACTCCTACCACTGGCTAAAGAAAATCCTATAGTATTCCACCAGGTGCTAAGAAAACAACCTTCTGAAAAATTTAGTACATTATCTCAAGGTTTTTTACATTTGAAAAAAGCCTTAATAGTGCTTATTATTTATTATCTTCCGGGTGTGGGAGAACCATTGTAGCTTAGTTATTGGCATTGAAAATGACCAAACATCAGGGAGCCAGTAGCATCTATGGCTGGCTGTAGCATCCTGGGCAGCCACAGATGGCCCTGGGGAGTGTCCAGGACTCAAACTGCCACGGGGCCCCGCTCCCCAGGCTGGGGGCGGGGAATTGCCGGCTGCCACTGCTTGAAAAGCCCTTGCTGCACAGTGACTGGCTTGAGCATGTGGCAGCCGAGGCGCCTATTCACACACACTCCGGAAACGAAAAGTATTCAGTAACAGCCTTTTGCTGAAACTTTTTTCCTGATAATCCTTCTTCTTCTTAACTTTCTTTTTCTTTCTGATTAGACTTCCTGGGCTTCCATCAACACATGCCCTAATTGCACTTGTTTCCACTGGGGTGCCTCTTTCCATTATCAATTTACTTCTCACCCCTTCCTTGTTTTCATCACAAAGACAATACAATACACTGAGATAAAACAAGACACAATCATACTGTATCAATCTTCTCCATTTTTTGAAATGACCGTTTTTCCTCTCCCCCTATCTGCCTAGGGATGAGCAGATTTGCTCCCATCCTATCTATGGATGGGCAGCTTTTATTCGTCACTTACCCCCAAGTGTCCCAGGGCTCCCTGTATGGGCCACCATCTGCAGCAGTCCCACTGCAGCAAAATAACCGGGGCAGGGGGTGATGAATAACTAGTGTATGTTGATACAGTAGGAAAGGCGTGATAGGTAGGAAAGGCTATTTGTTTGGTATTGAGTGGACTGTTTCTAGTAAGTTGTTTGACAAGGCAAGTGTTTCTATATCTGTGTATCCCACTGTATCTCTGGTTGTAGACATTAGAAAAGATAATGCATCAATGGATTTGTCCTCTCCAGGAGAAAGTTTAACAGCATTCATCCTGCCCAATTTATGAAAGGACTGTGGCTTGCCTTATGGATGGGCAACACCTACAATATTCCTAAGTTCCTGTACTCTTCCTGAATTCTGGCCACTCTCCACAACAGGCTCATGGTTTTGAGTCCAAGATATGTACCACCTCCAAGCTCTGTGACATGGCCATGTACTGGATAGCTGAAGGGAATGGCGAGCATCTCAGAAAACTCAGATAACAGTGTGACCCGTAAAATCTCAGTGGAGAAACCCTGCTTTGGGCCTTTTCTTACATAATGTTCTGTTGCCCTGAATGTCAGGAAGGTCTTTGCCTCAGGCCAACCCTTTGTGAAGCCTGAAGAAAACAGTTTTCAAATGGAAATGAATGGGCATCACCTGTGGCTCTTTGCTTAATTTCTTCCAAAAGGGATGTGTCTGAATCAGCCTCTTGGCCCTGTGTGAGGCTGTGGCTTAGATTCTCAGCATCTGATGGATCTAAATAAACATTCCTTTTGTGCTTCCAAAACCAAAATGGCCAAAAGGGCAGTCATTGTGGTTGAAGGCCCTCGCCTTCCTCTGTAAGGTTTCTGACCTACATCAAGTGAGAAGAGGGATCCATTGGGTCAAATGAGTTCTTCAAAACCCTGCAGAGGCTAGCCCGTAATTGCTTGGGTTTTCTCATGACTCCAATTCACATAAAAAATCTATACCAAACAGTCAGTAGGCCTCATATTGGAGAAGCTGGGCAGTACAAATGGCAGGCATATTTGATCACTACTGGTTCACAGGAAGGGTGTCCAGGCCACCCTGATTTTAGGCAAATGAGGGGTAAGGGAGCTTATTTTGGACACTGTCGTGAGCTTTGCCCCTCATGGGAAACCCCAGCCAGAGGTTATGATGAGTGTCTATATGGAAGAAGATGAGGGCCATGTGGGAGTGTTTTGGTTTTAATTGTGGTCATTTGTGTGGTGGTTGAAATAGATGACTGGGTCCACCTGGGCTTGAAGTCTGGTGTGATTCCCCTTACAGACTGAGTTCTGAAACTGACCTCAGAGAAATATTGCCATGAGTTCTCTTGGGATTTTAGGAGGCCACGCATTAGAGTCGCCCTTGGAAACTGAGATCAAGTCCCAGGGTGGCTTTCCACAGAGCATCGGGAATCTCAGCCAGGATATCACATGATTTTATTATGAAAGACTTGGCAGCCATAGATGAGATTCAAAACAAACATGGACCTCACACTCTAGACCTCAATGGGCCTGGGTTCATGTGATCTTTTGGCCACTCTTTGGGAAGCCTTGACTGTGAGAATTCTCCAGAGCTTTCATTGAAATGAGCTTCCATACCATTTAATGGTTCTTGAAAGAATTGAAACCTACAGTGCCTCCAACTTCATCCGTGAAAAATGCTAGATAAATACCAAGAAATTTTTGAAATTCCCATAACCAGGTGTCAGAGGAGAACATTTGGATGTCCTGTTGCTGATCAGGAGTGTTCCAGACAGTGGTTTGATTGACTGGGTTTCATGAAAATGGTGTAGAACTGAAATGCCAGTATGTTGGAGCCTGCTGAGTATTGGGCCCAGAACTGTGGTGTGCAGGTGTGGGATAAAACATTTGTGTTGGGGCCATTTGGATCTACCATTGACTTCCAAATGGCTTGTGACTGACATGGTGCAGCCAGCAGACCCTTATATGTAAAGGCATCTTGTTATATGGAGAGGTTTCAGGGCAATGTTACGAATCAGGTTGCTATCTTCAAGTGGGCAAGCTATGTGGGATAGAATCCTGGTTGGTGCATTCTCTTGCAGACTCTGACCGACCACACGTGACAGAACTACCTTCAGCACTGTGTCCCAGTTGAACTTCTTGTATTTCGTAGAGCAAATACCAAACTCCCAGTGCAGCAGCAAGAAACACCATGAATAGTGGAGGATGACTAAATGGGTACACAGTCCACACAGGGAGACACTTAGCCTTCAGTGGCCACAGTTTACCTACAAAGAGAGAATTCAGCACTTTGCCTCATTTTCATTGGAAAATAAGAAACCAATTTCTTCAGGTCACATAGATGCAGAGCCAGCTTTGATGGTCTCACAACAAAGGAAGCTAAAGCTCCTGAAAACAACATATATTTCAAGTGCCCAACCTCAGAGGCAGTTTCTCAAAAAGTCGTTAGGCCAGCAGAGCTCCATGTTTGTGGAGTGTTTACCTGTTAGACAAGGATGCAAGAAAAGACCACTGACTCCAATTAAAATCAAATTAAACTAAGCTTATTATTTTCACCAGCCAGGCTAACTCTCCCTCCCAAAACGGCCGGAACAAGACAGCAACCCCAACTTACCTACAGCCCAGCTTTAAAGCCCAGAAAGTTACACAAAAGGGGGGTTAGAGATAACAGAACTCGGACAAGCATCACACTAATGGTAGTTTATATATATATATATATATATATATATATATATATATATATTTTTTTTTTTTTTTTTTTTTGCTGGCCCCAACATCAGAATTTGTGAGGACCATTAGACCCTCAGAGATGGTCATTGTCTGTCCAGGGAAGGCCAATATTTATGATGTGTCGCTAATGTTTCACAGAGTGCTGCTATCTGGTCAGAGAGCCAGACATGGGTGAGTTCAAGGCATGGGCAGGCATTCCAAGCAGGTTCAGAATTTGCAGTAATTTATAGTAAAGCCAAAATTATCTTATCATGGCTTTGTGGCAAGATGGCTCCCAATTTTAATAAAAGATCAGGTTGGGCCTATCATTCCCCCCTTTTCTTATGTGTTCCTTTCAAATCTTTGATAGATTAAGGGAAGTGCACTGAGGAAATTTAAATCCCTCAGGTAACAGTCTCCAAATTTCTAGAACTCACCCAAAACGGGTCTCCCTGATTTTACCTGACTTAATTAATTACGTATATTGATAGTCTATTTATTTTTGGCTCCGTTGTTGTAAGAAGGGAGGCCTCACGCATTTTGGATTCTTCTGCGCTGAGAGAGGGTGACGTAAGGGTCATGGCATGAGGGACATGAGTTGCCTTTTAGAATTTAGTTGAGGGACATGAGTTGCCTTTTAGATTTCAGCTTGGTTTGAAGTCTGGTTGGGGAAGAACAGGTTGTAAAGTCATCTGGGAATGGGTTCTTCTATGAGAGTAACAAAAACCATGAGTGATGAATAAATGTTGCAGCAGCTGGAACATGTCACCGTATAGAAGTTCCCTCACCATTCTTTAATATCCTCAGTTATCAGGACTGTCAACTTAATATTTAATTTTTTGTTTTACAGTTGTCCCTCCCCATAAGATACAGTTTATTAATTTAATGTCATCTGATCTTGCAAAATCCTTTTTCTAGTATGACCTCTGTGTCTAATAGAGAAACCTTTAATTCTGTTACTCAGGGCTGGATAATCGTACTAGCAAACACCAAGCCTACCTCTGTAGGTTAGGAATATCTGTAGGCCCTAAACTAAATTTTCTGCCTCTGGCAGCTCCTCTTAATAGTCTCTTTTTATAGTTATCAGGCATTCCTGTCTGAGAATCCTTCTTTGTAACCTCCAGTCTTACTTATTTTGGGAGGCTAACATAAAGTGTATACCTTAAAATATTAATATTTGTTTTCTTGGCCGATTCATTTAAATTTAATTTTAAATCCTAATCTTAAACATCCAGCAAATAAATTTTAACAGCCTTATATTGAGAGTACTGGGCTTTAATATCTATAACTTAATTATTATTTATCTTTTCATTAATTGGGATTATGTATTATTCTGTCTGTCTTGTAGGTGATGACTTATTATCTTAAATTAACCCATGTTGTGTTATTAAAGCAACACTTCGGTAAAAGACTAACAGGGAATCTTTAGATCACTTATAAGCAAATTAAAAATAAAATTTTTTAACAAGAGTAAAAATACTTAGTTTCTGTAATAGCTACCCTAAATTTTTTGGCTGAGTTATACATTATATGCCCTGTTTGAGATCCTAGTAATCTTCACAGAAAAACAAAAGAACTTTTGAACATAACTTTAAATGAAATAAAATCTGACCTACTCCTTTTGTAGTCATTCTCACATGTAGTAAGATGGGACACAGTGCCTTATCTCAGGTAAGGCAGGCCTCTTTATAAATATTAAGTGTTTTAGTTCTAAAGCTGATCATTGTTTTTTAAATATCATTTTACAAAGTTTACATAAATTGTTTGAGGTCACATGAACATTATCTAACATCATATGACATCACATTTAAAACATGGATTAAAGAAAGGCTGAAAGATTTTAACCTTTACATATATTAGGCTCTGATTAACTTAAAAATACATTTAAATTGTTCCCCAATGAAAAAAGTAACATAAAACTTTACATATCTTATTGATAACAGGTAAATAAATCCCCAGTACATTTTTTTTACCATACAACTTCAGAATACCAGCTTGATATAATGCTCTTTAAATGTTTCTAACTTACAGACTTGTATACCTGGAAGATATGAGCACATTAATAGCATCAAAATTACATTGATATTTCTTGATTAACCAAGTTTAGCTTTTAAAGAAATGGCAGTAGAGTGCTCTAAAATAACAGTTCTTATTTAATCAGTTGTTCAATTTTTATGGTTGCTTGCTCTAGAAAAAATAAAACTTAATAAACACAATGTTATGGGTAAACTTATGTTTTCAGAAATTTTTGTCTCTTTAACACATGACTGATTTTTACAATCTGATACAGACCTTAGTAAATCAATCGGGTATCTAACAAATGTACTCAAGAATGAGAAATTCCACATCAAATTTACTTTACTTATTTATTAAAATATTAGACAAATGTATTGAAGAGTGTAAACCATTTTTTTTTGAAGGAAAAGTCCTAGAATCAAGGCATTTTAGACATTTTGTAGATATTAATATTTTATTAGATTTTTGAACACCTATAAAAACTTGTAAGCTTAAATTTAAAAACATTTATTTTTATCTGTTTATCCAATTTAAATTGAACAATTTTAATCACGTGAATTAAAGATCTTTGGATCCACTTTTTTTAAATTAATTTTTATTGTAGGTTGTTCAAAACATTACATAGTTCTTGATATATTATATCTCACACTTGATTCAAGTGGGATATGAACTCCCGTTTTTACCCCATATACAGATTGCAGAATCACATCAGTTGCACAACCATTGATTTACATATTGCCATTCTGGTGTCTGTTGTATTCTGCTGCCTTTCCTATCCTCTACTATCCCCACTCCCCCATCCCCTCCCCTCTTCTCTCTCTACCCCCTCTACTGTAATTAATTTCTCCCCCCTCATATTTTTCCTCCTTTCCCCTCACTTCCTCTTGTATGTAATTTTGTATACCCCTGAGGGTCTCCTTCCATTTACAGGAAATTTCCCTTCTCTCTCCCTTTCCCACCCACCTCTCATCCCTGTTTAATGTTAATCTTCTTCTCATGCTCTTCGTCCCTACTCTGTTCTTAGTTACTCTCCTTATATCAAAGAAGACATTTGCCATTTGTTTTTGAGGGATTGGCTAGCTTCACTTAGCATAATCTGCTCTAATGCCATCCATTTCTCTCCAAATTCTATGATTTTGTCATTTCTTAATGCAGAGTAATACTCCATTGTGTAAAAATGCCACATATTTTTTATCCATTCGTCTATTGAATGGCATCTAGGTTTTGCTTCCACAGTCTTGCTATTGTGAATTGTGCTGCTATGAACATGGATGTAGCAGTGTCCCTATAGTGTGCTCTTTTTAGGTCTTTAGGGAATAGACCGAGTAGGGGAATAGCTGGATCAAATGGTGGTTTTATTCCCAGCTTTCCAAGAAATCTCCATACTGCTTTCCAAATTGGCCGCACCAATTTGCAGTCCCACCAGCAATGTACAAGAGTACCCTTTTCCCAACATCCTCGCCAGCACTTGTTGTTGTTTGACTTCCTAATGGCTGCTAATCTTACTGGAGTGAGATGGTATCTTAGGGTGGTTTTGATTTGCATTTCTCTGACTGCTAGAGATGGTGAGCATTTTTTCATATACTTGTTGAATGATTGTATGTCCTCCTCTGAGAAATTTCTATTCAGGCCCTTGGCCCATTTGTTGATTGGGTTATTTGTTATCTTATTGTCTAATTTTTTGAGTTCTTTGTATATTCTGGATATTAGGGCTCTGTGTGAAGTGTGAGGAGTAAAGATTTGTTCCCAGGACGTAGGATCCCTATTTACCTCTCTTATTCTTTCTTTTGCTGAGAAAAAACTTTTTAGTTTGAGTAAGTCCCATTTGTTGATTCTAGTTATTAACACTTGTGCTATGGGTGTCCTATTGAGGAATTTGGAGCCCAACCCCACAGTATGTAGATCATAGCCAACTTTTTCTTCTATCAGACGCCATGTCTCTGATTTGATATCAAGTTCCTTGATCCACTTTGAGTTAACTTTTGTGCATGGCAAGAGAAAGGGATTCAGTTTCATTTTGTTGCATATGGATTTCCAGTTTTCCCAACACCATTTGTTGAAGATGCTATCCTTCTTCAATTGCATGCTTTTAGCCCCTTTATCGAATATAAGATAGTTGTAGTTTTGTGGATTGGTTTCTGTGTCCTCTATTCTGTACCATTGGTCCACCCACCTGTTTTGGTACCAGTACCCTGCTGTTTTTGTTACTATTGCTCTATAGTATAGTTTGAAGTCTGGTATAGCTATCCCGCCTGATTCACACTTCCTGCTTAGCATTGTTTTTGCTATTCTGGGTCTTTTATTTTTCCATATGAATTTCATGATTGCTTTCTCTATTTCTACAAGAAATGCCGTTGGGATTTTGATTGGCATTGCATTAAACCTATAGAGAACTTTTGGTAATATCGCCATTTTGATGATGTTAGTTCTACCTATCCATGAACAGGGTATATTTTTCCATCTTCTAAGATCTTCTTATATTTCTCTCTTTAGGTTTCTGTAGTTTTCATTGTATAAGTCTTTCACCTCTTTTGTTAGGTTGATTCCCAAGTATTTTATTTTATTTGAGGATATTGTGAATGGGGTGGTTGTCCTCATTTCCATTTCAGAGGATTTGTGGCTCATATACAGGAATGTCTTTGATTTATGTGTGTTGATATTATATCCTGCCACTTTGCTGAATTCATTTATTAGCTCTAGTAGTTTCTTTGTAGACCCTTTTGGGTCTGCTAGGTATAGAATAATGTCATCTGCAAATAGTGATAATTTGAGTTCTTTTCCTATTTTTATGCCTTTAATTTTTTTCGTCTGTCTAATTGCTCTGGCCAGTGATTCGAGAACTATGTTGAACCGAAGTGGTGAGAGAGGGCATCCCTTAAAATTTGTTTTTATGAGTGCTTTTTTTATTATGAGCGCTCCTTATATATGTTAATTTCTGTATCATATATATGATTAAGAATATATATATATATATATAGACATACAACAAATAACAAAAGTGTGCACACATAATAATAGTAAAGGCCTTGTAGCTTTTAGCAGGTGAAATCTCCATTGCCATGTTTTAAAAACTCCACAGTTGGTCAAAGATAGAACTGATCAGAAAAACATTAACCTAGGTCTGTAGGATCAAAATTATGAGTTAGAAAAATTAAAGGATCTAAGGAAAAAAATAAGAGTCCTAGAAAAAATAACTGACCAGTAATTAGTAAATACCATACTATTTACTTTTTTTTTTCCTTAAGCCTCATATCAGTCTCCTACTGATCTTGCAGGCTTCTTTCATTTGCATTTCAATCTAAGTCCTGGCTGAGGTCTGGAAGGAGCAGGAAAAAACTGCTATTCTGAGCAGACACCTCAGGCCTAACGCATTTTAACCATAATTTTCCAGATAGGATGTTGAAAATTTTGATACAAGCTTAAGACAAAATTTACAAAATTTTATATCTTTACATCTTGTGTTGTCAACAGATACCATACTATGATTTACTATCCTTGTCCAAATTAATGCACTGGTACACACAGTGACATTTTCCCAGGCTACCCAATTAAAAATTGTTGAAAAAAAAAAGACTGAATGATTGGAAAATTTCTTGCCAACTTGGAAGTAGAGTTCTTTAGTTTTCCATCCTAAGTATTTAAGTTCTCTGGCATGAATTATCTGAAATCATAAACTGAACAATTATCTCAATCTGACTTTTAACGGCAAGATTCTGCAATGCTTCAAAAACCCAATAAGCTACCAGATTGTTACAATAAAACATCATCATTTAGACACACATTCAGGTAAAATCATTCC
Source organism: Callospermophilus lateralis (assembly GCF_048772815.1). Classification (NCBI taxonomy): domain Eukaryota; kingdom Metazoa; phylum Chordata; class Mammalia; order Rodentia; family Sciuridae; genus Callospermophilus; species Callospermophilus lateralis. The sequence continues at coordinate 76,409 of NW_027511169.1, read as the reverse complement.
CAAGAAACAATATATAATATCAACACATTATTGCACATGTCTTAAAGTGCCAGAAACAAAGACACACGACAGACAGAAAGGAGCTCCAGACTATGACTGACAGACAGAAGCCTTTAAAACAGAGCAGATAAGAGAAAAATCTCCTACACCAGTTGCACCACAGATGTCCCCACAAGGGGACCAGATGCTTTCACAGAGGAGCATCCTGAAATGTAAAATCAAGGGTCGCCATAGTGACTTTCCTGCATTTAGTGTCCCCTTTTTTTCCCTCTTTTTTAAGATGACAGAGGTGGCATTATCGTTAAATTGCAGGGAAAGACCTAGGGAATTCTCTGAAAAAATAAGGCTTCAGCAGCTGCTGGGAGTCCCTCAGTCCCTCCTTTTACTTACAGGATTTGCTCCTCTGTTTCAGTTCCACCACAAGCATGCTCCATCTCCTAACATTTCTGTAGTCAGCTCTCAAAAAGTTCCAGGGTGCGGGTGGGTTATCAAAATTTGTAACTTAAAGTTGGGTTCCTGAACTTGAAGCCAATTAATGCCAATTTAAAAATGAGGACAGGGTTTTGAGAAAAAGAAAAACGAAGGTTTATTGCTTTGCTAACAAAGATAAACACAGGGACTCTGCCAAAAGGTTGTGACTCTCTTTATCTGGAGGGACAAGGGATTTTAAAGGAGTTTCACTTATTAACCTGGGAGATACTCAGTTCTTAGGTCCCCCGCAGGCACTGCCCTCTGCAGTGAGTGTGCTCCAGGCAGCCAGCTAGGGGCTTCTATCATACTGCTTAACAAACGGGTGTAAAGTTCAATGCAGCTCCTTTAAACTCAGTCCAAAGGGTGTCAGGCTTACTTGCTTTATTTTCATGTCCCATATCCTTAAGTTTTCACCACAGAAATCACACAACAAAATGCACAAAAACAAACAAACAAAAAACATATAGAACACAGAACAAAACAACAACAACAAAAAAAAAAAAAAAAAAAAAAAAACAGAAATCCGGCGCCGAAACAGGAAAACAGAGGAGCAATGCAATGTCTTCCTAAAGCTCCCCGTAGGAGTGCATGCGTGCCCGTTGGCACCTCTCTACCCTTCCAGATGAATTCCCTAGAGAACAGAACAGATGACAGAATGATTCTTGTTACTGTCCCAGACAGGAGTATATGTGAGCCTCCTCAGTCCACCTCTCTGTCATAAGAAGAGATCTCCCTTAACCGGATATCAGATGTTATAAAGGCACCAATTACCTATGGATGCCTCCTCCACCAGGTGCTTGCTAATAGTTTTAATGTGGTGGTTCACTGCAGTGCTCCCTGAACTGAAGGCTAACTCCAAGGCCTTGGACCATCTCAAGTTGCACAAACCCTAGAGTTGCTCTCAAGCTTGGAGCCCTGGAAGGAAGGCCAACTTCAGAATTTACAGCAGTCTGGTCTTGTGATCTTGTCCGGCAGGGTCATCTCACTGGGGAACTCCAAAATATTAGACCAGGAACGCATGTAAAGACCACTGACTCCTAGTAAAATCAAATTAAGGCAAGCTAATTATTTCAAAGGGAAAGGCTACCTCTCCCTCCCAAAATGGCGGGAGCAAGACAGCAAACCCACCTTTCCTATAGCCCAGCTATATAGCCCAGAAAGATGCACAAAAAGGGGGTTACAGATAACAGAACTTTAACAAGCATCACACTAACGGTAGTTTACATTTTTTTTTAAGCTCACCCCAACATCAGAAATTATGAGGACCATTAGAGCCTCAGAGACTCGTTGTCTGGCCAGGGAAAGAAAATATTTATGAGGTGTCACTAAAGTTTCAGAGAGGGCTGCAATCTGGTCAGAGAGCCAGGCATGGGTGAGTTTAAGGCATGGGCAAACATTCCAAGCAGGTTCAGAATTTGCAGTAATTTATAATAAATCCAAAATTATCTTTTCATGGCTTTCTGGCAAGTGGGCTCCCAATTTTAATAAATGATCAGGTTGGGTCTATCAACCCTGTCCCTTACTTTTGGAAACTCCCCTTCCACATCCAAGCTTGTGAACTCCTGAGCATTTTCCATTCCAGATATGTATTCACAGATTTTCTAACTCTTCTCCTCTAATTGTGTATTACTTGGGGCGAATGTAATGTCAAGGCATTGTTCTGGATGAGAATGGGAAGATTTTTTGCATACACATTGGATTCATTATCTAATTTTTCATTCGAAATACTTAATCCCTGACACTAAAACCTACCCTACTGGACTCTGACTACTAATGCAAATATGATGGAGATAAATTACCCCAACAAAATAGAAATACAAGCAGTTCAGAGGAGGCATGGTGCATAGTTGGACTTGCCTTTTGCATTATGTAGTGTAGGAGTTATAAATCTAGCAAATTTTCAATTTAAATAGTTCTCCATGTGTTTGAAAGTTAACAAATATTTGAATTCCTGTCTCCCTTTCTCTGTAGCCTATTCAGCACATGTATTTTTATATGCACATATCAAATCCTACCTGGTACCACACGTACATTCTTGTGAGGTGGATGAATTGGCAGATACAATTTGTGAGAATAGATCACTCATTCTAAACGCTGTTGGAACTGAAAATTCAACCTATGGGTGAGCTTCCTAGTTGAACAACATTATACATAAACCCATGTTCAGTAAAATGAATATTTTTGGATCTGTGGATGATATATATTTCATGATTAATTTAGATTGCCATATATATTGCTACTTTTTAATGTCTGTGTGTGTGTGTTTTATATATATATATATATATATATATATATATATATATATATATATACTCTCCAGATTTTTCAAAATATGAAATATATGTGTCTTATTATACACTCCCTAAATTCATTCATATTCATATATGTGGATTTATGATCAACTTTTCACAAGATTATTATCAGAAATATTCATCCACCTGAAATACATATTTGTTTCCTAGTACTGAAAACAAACTTCAGTGAATGGTGCACACAACTCCTAATATTTCTACAGTAACTCACCCAGTTTAACATCAATGCGTATAGATTCCTATGGGACATGAAGTGTATTTTGACGTTCATTTTTATTCAACTCTGGTACATTACTATTTCTTCAGTTAATGCACATCATAGGATAAATATTTCATCCACAATTTATCAAATTGATAGGCATTTGTTTCACTTTCAATCACTTCCTGATTCAGAACACATGTATTCCTTAATGTTTCTTGACTGCTCGTTTCATGAGACTTCTTTCCAAACACATTATTTTCAATTTCCATTATCGCTTTGAAGCAAATCTCACACACCCGTCTTGATAAACCATTAAAGTAATATTACCATTATATGTATAATTGGTTGGAATTAATGATTGTATATCAATATAAGATTTTCTGCATATTTTCAGATATAAACTCAATCGATTATTTAAAGTGTAATCAGTTATATTATTTATTCACAGTATGGTCTCTTCATGCATTATCTCTACATACATAGACACAGGGTACACCTCTTTGTACCCCCAATATTAATTTATATGTCTTCAAAATATTGCTCCCAGAAATGGTGGAAAAAAATACTCTGTCAACTGATGTACATAAACATTTTATCACAGTAATATTCTGGACACAAAATACAAAGTTCACACTTATGATTGTACCAAAGACTAAATGGAATGTAAACATGGATTACTAAAAAAATCCATGTCCAATTTGGCTAATGCTCTCAAATGTCAATCCTATTAATGATTACATATTTGTTTCTTCCTAAGATTATATATTCATATTCAACCCTGTTGAAAATATCTAATACTATCACTCACTTTATACTTTGTCTGATTTCATAATGTCTCTATAGATATCTGCTTTCCTACATATTTTCCCCAGTTCATCATTGTGACTCATTCTTCACATGTGCTGACATTGACATTCACTCACTAACCGAAACCCTGTTGCTAAAGAACTTTTGGTCCAATTCCTATACTCATTCTTTTTTCTAAACTTACTTACTATCTTCCTAATCCACCTACTGTCCCCTTTTGACTGGATATTCTCTTCGACATTCAATCATCCAAGGTACAAGGTCCTATGCCATTTTATATCGATTTATCTGAGACATCTGTGCAGAACATAATTCAAAGCTAAGTGTCACAATCAAAGGCCCAATTCCCTTCTGGGCTTCAAATCTTACCTAGATTTCTGTTTTCATACTTACATTTCACCTATTTATTCTTGTAAATATCGCAGATTCCCAATACCATTATTCATCCTGCAGAATGATTCCTAACTCAAATCGAATATGTTATTAATCCTAACCATACACTCTTCCATCAATCTAACTTTACAAAAGAGTAAGGACACAGTTTGTCTTACAATACAGGAATGTAGGGGATCTTCCACCTGCTGAGAACCTCAAAGGTCCTTACAGAAATGATCCCTGGAGAAGATGTTGACAGCTATGGAGGACCTGAGAGAGAAAAATTCATTTTCCATGGAAAACAACCAGGTCAAAATGAAGGGATGTGTCTGAATCAGCCTCTCTCTTCTTAATGTAGAGTAGTTGGACCAAATCAGGCATGTGTGGAGAGCTGTTCCCGGGTGCCGATTTTTGATATACAATTCTTAGCTTGAAGTGTCACAGTAAGTAGGGGCAGGCTCCATCTCATGGGAACCTAGGAAACAACTTTTAGGACAAAGTGTTTGCCAAGGCAGTGACCTCATTCAGTTTCTGAATGAAGTGACCTACCTCACTTCTTTGGTGATGGAACTCTCTGAACTGGGGATCCAAGAAGCCAGGCACCCAGAGTCAGTCCCAGTCCCAATCCCAGTGGGCTCACATGTTTGTATTTACCAAGGACAGAGTCAGACTTTCTTGGTACCTACTGATGTGAGGATGGCCAAATGCCAGGAGAGCTCTGAAGAGGGCCAGTTCATGAGAAAGCAGGCAGTGTCTCACCACTGGTTCCTGAAAACTTCACTGAGTTGGCCAAGGAGACCAGATCTGAGAGAGTTTCCCAATACTATTATTCATCCCGAAGAATGATTCCTAACCCAAATTGAACATGTTATTAAACCTAACATACACTGTTCCCTCAATCTAACTTTACAGAAGAGCGGGGACAGTGTTGGTCTTACAATACAGGAATGTAGGGGATCTTCCACCTGCTTAGAAACTCAAAGGTCCATGCAGAAATCATTCCTGGAGAAGATGTAGGCAGCTATGAAGGACTTGAGAGAGCAAAAGTCATCTTCCATGGCAAACAACCTGGTCAGGATAAAGGAGTGTATCTGAATCAGCCTCTCTCTTATTAATGTAGAGAAGATGGATCAAACCAGGCCTGTGTGGAGAGCTATTCCTGAGTGCCTATGGTTTATATACCATTCTAACTTGTGAAAGTGTCACAGGAAGTAGGGGCATCCTCCATCTCAAGAGACCATAGGAAGCAACTGTTAGGACAAAGTGGTTGCCAAGGGAGTGACCTCTTTCAGTTTCTGAAGGAAGTGACCTCACGTCACTTCCTTGGTGTTGGAACTCTCTGAACTTGGGATCCAGGAAGCCAGGCACCCATTGCAGTCCCAGTCCTACTCCTAGTGGGCTCACTTCTTTGGATTTACCAGGGACAGAGTCAGTCTTTCATGGTACCTACTGATGTGGGGATGGCCAAATGCCAGAAGAGCTCTGAAGAGGGGCCTTTCCTGAGAAAGCAGGTAGTGGCTCATGCTGGCTCCTGAAATCTTCCCAGAGTTGGCCATGAAGACCAGATCTGAGACAAGACAGGCTATTTTTGGGGAACATAGTATGACCCACCAGTCAGAGAATACTCCAGATAGTCACAGATGTACTTGGGGGAAGCAGGTGCCTTTGTGGGTGTTGGTGTGGGATTCTTTTTTTGTCTCATGTTCTGAGAATAGGTTAACCAGTACCCTGGTTATTAATTGGTAGTTACATTATGCTTATAGACCCCAGAACTCAGGACAGGTAGAAAAAATAAATAGAACCATTAAATAGACCTTTACGAAATTACTCTTAGAGACCTGCATAAAAGATTGGACTATGCTCCTGCCTTATCCACTGTTTCATGCAAGAAATACTCCCTCTGTTTCTTTGTGTAACCTCACCACCTGTGAAATTCTCTATGGTGCCCTTCCTCCAGTAAGGGACCTAACCCCAACTCTAAGACCTAAGGATCCCTTCCACACCCCCTAGCTTGACAGACTTGAAGCTCTTGAAAGAACTCATTGATATCTGTTCAAACAGCTGGCCACGGCCTAGCAAACTGGGGACAAGGGGACTCCACTTCAATATAATGTAAGAGACTTCATCTACATAAGAAGACATCAGGTTTCATTCCTGGAACCCCAATGGAAAGGAACATACCAGATACTACTTATAACACCTACATCAGTAAATGTATACGGAATCAATTCCTGGATCCATGCCTCTCATCTCAAGCCTGCGCTCTGTCCAGACTCTTGCTGGAAACTGGAAATGACTAGTAGCCCTTTCAAATTGTGTTTTCACCATATGAATAAGGCTATAGACTCTCCCCTTGGCCACCAGTAGTCCTAAACCTCATCAGGTGGTTCATCAGCGATGGCTGATCACAAATCCTACTAGAGAAGAAGTATGGTCTATCTCGCTTACAGCCCCCATAGGGACCTGGTGGCCATCTCTCCACCCAGACATTTGTCAGCTGGCTATAGGTTTTTCCTATTGGGATATATCTGATAAAGTGGATCCCACTAAAATTCTATTAAATACCTTCTGTATCATCGATAATGGAAACAAACATTATGGATGTAGGGACACGCGAGCAAGATGCAGGTTGGCTAGCCCAGATTACTATGTTTGCATGGCAGACTATCAAAGCCACAAAGAGCCACGGCTGTGAGGGGAAAAAGCCAACTTCTTCTGTAAGTCATGGGGATGTTAGCATACAGGGACTGCCTGGTGGAACCCAAACTCCCCATCAAATTCAGTACACAGCATTGGCCATATTACCAATTAGACAACCAAAACCGATGGACCCCAGAAGGCTCTCTAGATCCTCAAATTATGCATGACATTTTTAACTTCTACAAGTGATCAAAAGGGTGGAAGGAGATTCCCCTATGTGAAGACCTTTTCCCTCCTTCACTCACGTCCTGAACTATGCTTCTCCAATAGATCCTAACCCTCAGCCTTCTGCTCCAGACTCTCTGCTTTCACTCCCACCTCAGCAACCTGATTTCTCCCCTCCATTTACTAGATCAAAAAACCAAACCTCGGCCGGTTCTCAGACAATTGCGCCCTTGCTGAGGTATCAGGTACTGAGGTACCCCTCCACCCACTCAGTCCTCTTTTCTCCAGTAAGTGCCCAGAGCAGGTCCCATCAGGTCCTCTTACCAGCTAACCCAAAGCTCAAACCAGCTGAGGAGATCCCTCAGACCACTATCCAAGATGTAATGAAAGTGACCTTTAAAGTTGCCTTGTCATCACTGAAAACAGGTGACTAAGAATTTAAAGTCCCTCACAGGCTTTTTGGGATACTCACTCCTGTCGTCCCCTCTGCTCTACCTGTTCTACTGCTCAAGTTTTTGTTACCAGGAAAATCACAAACCCCTTTCCCAATATTCTTTTACATCTCTCCTTCCTAATTCTCAGATAAACGGAGTTGCTCTCAGCCTTGCTTTCCACGTCTTGCCCCTCTTCACCAGGCCAACAGAAAAGTCTTATATGACCTTCTCCAGAAGTCTTCACCATTGCTGACTTTAGGACTTTCAGCAAAAGAGTCCCTATAAAAGAATTCAATGTAGATAAACTCCGTGTTTTCATGTCGCCCTGTTCTACTTGGCCAGTGGCTGGAAAAATCAGCACTCCTAAGCTAGACACCCCCTTACGAGTTTTTCACAAAATAAGTGAAAAAGGCCTCTGGCCTTGAGCTGGGGATTCTCAGAGATGGCTACAATTCTAAGTAAAGAAGTTACCAACTAGGCTCAATGGTAACAGCTGGCAGGGAGAAAAAAAAAGAGAAAAAAAAAAGCTCTCCCTGTCCCAAGTGTCCTTGAAAAGTTAACTTGCCGAGAACAGAGGAAAAAATAACAGAAACAAAAACTGCTTTTTGTGAACTTCTGCAGACTGTGAACTTCTGAGCCCCTTCCCTTACATGTTGGGTACAAATTCTGAAACTACCTAAACTTGGGGTTCAGAAGATTAATTGATTACAACAGAAGCAATACCCTCTAAATCCGTTTGCAACCAAATAGGGCTGTTTCCCTGTCTTCGGTGCTATCTTAGATTCCTTTCCTTTTCCGTACCTACAACAGTATAATTCTATATACTTAAACATTGTTTATGTTTTCATGAAATGGTCAACAGATGTGATTAATTATGTAATGGTGCAGATGTTTCCCAGAGTGTTCTAGGATGATGCATGTTCATTTAAAGATCAAATCGGAGGGCATACAACCTGTTTCCACCGGGAACCTGTATCTCTCACTTTAGCCATCCTATTAGGAATAGGAGTTGCTGCAGGAGTGAGCACAGGAACCCTAGTCCATGGGACACAACAAATGACCCAATTAGAAGCAGCAATAGACCAAAAATTAAAGATAATAAAACCTCCATCACAGCTTTACAGGAATGTTTAACCTCTCTCTCTGAAGTTGTTTTACAGAACAGGCGAGGGTTAAACCTTCTCTTCATGAGAGAAGGGGGACTTTGTGCTGCATTGAGGGAAGAAGGTTGTTTTTATGCTGACCATACTGGAGTTGTATAAGAACCTATGAGTATATTAAGAAAATGCCTTTAAGAGTGTCAACGAGAGAGGGAGGCCCAAAAAGGGTGGTTTGAGTCTTGGTTCACACAGTCCCTCTGGTTAACTATGCTTTCATAAGCCCAGGCCTGTCCATTAATAATCCTCATATTATTGCTAACTGTAGGACCCTGTTGGCTCAACCATGTAGTTTCCTTTCTCGAAGCTCAAATTGGACAATTTAAACTTATGGTAATCAGACAACAATATACCCCACTAGGAGACATAAAATGTGACACCCTTCAATGATCACTTTCATGATTAAAAGTAACCAGAAGAAGAATTGGGGAATAAAAAGTTAATAAAATAGGTACTTGTCACTTCCTATTTTTCTGTATGCTTAATAAAACACTGTTGAAATCTTGAGAACTGTTTGCTAATCTTGTTCCCAGAATGTGCTGTCCCCAACTGCCAAACTGCAGAATGTACTCCATCATCCCGTTGAAAGCAAACTGCCCACTCTCCCTGTCGCATCAATAAATTTCCCTCCCTGCCCTCTCCAAGGAAAGTATATAAGCTCTGTTTAAGCTGTTCTCAGGACTCTCTGCTCTATTCAAGTGAGCTCTGAGCCCCAGCATGCTGGACCCTCAATAAACCCTTTGTTGTTGCATGAGACAGTCTCTTGGTGGTCTCTTCCTCCTATGCCTACCCGACCATTACAATATTCCAACTCTATATTCTTATAAATATCTCAGGTTCCCAATACCATTATTCATCCAGCAGAATAATTCCTAACCCATATCAAACATGTTATTAAACATAACCATACACTCTTCCCTCAATCTAACTTTACAGAAGAGCAGGCACAGAGTTGGTATTACAATACAGGAATGTAGGGGATTGTTCATCTGCTGAGAACCTCAAAGATCCATGCAGATATGATCACTGGAGAAGATGTAGGCAGCTATGAAGGACCTGAGAGAGCAAAAGTCATCTTCCATGGAAAACAACCTGGTCAGTATGAAGGGTTGTGTCTGAATCAGGCTCTCAAATTTTAATGTAGAGAAGATGGACCAAACCAGGCCTGTTTAGAGAGTTGTTCCCGGGTGCCTATGGTTGATATACCATTCTAACTTGTGAAACTGTCACAGGTAGTAGGGGCAGCCTGCATCTCATGGGACCCTTGGAAGCAAATGTTAGGACAAAGTGGTTGCCAAGGCAGTGACCTCATTCAGTTCCTGAAGGAATTGACCTCACCTCACTTCCTTGTTGATGGAACTATCTGAACTTGGGATCCAGGAAGCCAGGCACACAGAGCCAGTCCCAGTCCCAGTCCCAGTGGTCTCACTTGTTTGGATTTACCAAAGACAGAGTCAGTCTTTCTTGGTACCTACTGATGTGAGGATGGCAAAATGCCAAGAGAGCTCTGAAGAGGGGCCTTTCCTGAGAAAAAGGTAGTTGCTCAATGCTGGCTCCTGACAACTTTACAGAGTTGGCTAAGGAGGACAGATCTGAGAGAGAACATGCCATTTAAAGGGAACATACTGTGGCCCACTAGTCAGAGGACACTCCAAATAGTCTCAGAATTACTTAGGGAAAGGAGGTGCCTTTATGGGTGTAGGTGTAGGTTTGTGGTTTTCACTTGTTCTGAGAATAGGTATCAAAGGCGGTTTGTTTGGATTGAGTGAACTCTTTCTGGTAAGTACTTTGACAAGGCGAGTGTTTTTATGTCTGTATATAAAACGGTGTTCGTGGTTGTAGACATAAGAAGAGAGAATGCATCAATGGATGTGTCCTGTCTAGTAGAAAGCTTGCCAGCCTTCATACTGCCCAATTTATGAATGGACTGCTACTTGACTTATGGATGGGCAACATCTGCTATCCTCCAAAGTTCCTGTTTTCTTCCTGAATTCTGGCCTCTCTAAAGAATAGGCTCATGCTTTTGTGCCCAAGATATGTACCACCTCCAAGCTCTGTGACATGGACATGTACTGGATACCTGAAGGGAATGACGAGCTTCTTAGAAAACTCAGATATCAGTATGACCAGTAAAGTCTCAGTGGAGAAAGCCTGCTTTGTGCCTTTTGCTTACCTATTGTTTTATTGCCCTGAATGTCAGGAAGGTCTCTGCCTCAGGCCTCCCCTTTGTGAAGCCTGAAGAAAAGAGTTCTCAAATTGAAATGAATGGGCATCACCTGTGGCTCTGTGCTTAATTGCTTTGGAAAGGGATGTGTCTGAATCAGCCTCTTGGCACTGTGTGAGGCTGTGGCTTAGATTCTCAGCACTAGATGGATCCAAAGAAATATCTCATGTGTGCATCCAATACAAAAATGGCTAAAAGAGCAGATATTGTAGATGAAGTCTCTCGCCTTCCTATGTAAAGTTCCTGACCTCCATTAAGTGAGAATAGTGATACTTTGGGTCAAATGAGATATTTAAAGCCCTGTAGAGGCTAGCCTATAGGTGCATGGGTTTTCTCATGATTCCAGTTCACATAAAGAATCTAAACCGCACAGTAATTTGGCCTCAAATTGGAGAAGCAAAGCAGCATTAACGGCATGCCTATTTGATCACTCTTGGTTAACAGGAAGGGTGTCTAGGCCACACAGACTTTAGGAAAATGAGGGAAAAAGGGAGCTTATTTTGGACACTGTTGTGGGCTGCGCCCCTCATGGAAACCTGCTACCAGAGGTAATGATTAGTGTCTATATGGAAGAAGATGAGGGCCATGTGGGAGTGTTTTGGTTTTAATTGTGGACATTTGTATCATGGTTGGAAGAGATGACTGGGTCCCCCTGGGCTTGAACTCTGGTGTGACTCCCATTAGAGACTGAGTTCTGGAACTGACCTCAGAGCAGTATTGCCATAAATTTTGTGGGGATTTTATTAGGCCACGCATGAGAGTGACCCTTGGAAACTGAGATCTAAGGCCAGTGTGGATTTCCACAGAGCACTGGGAATCTCAGCCAGGATATAACATGATTTTATTTTTAAAGACTTGGCAGCCATAGTTGAGAGTCATAACACACATGGAACTCACATTGTAGACCTCAATGGGTCTGGCTTCATGTGACCTTTTGGCCACTCTTTGGGAAGACTTGCCTGTGAGAGTTCTTCAGAGCATTCATTGAAATGAGCTTCCTCACCATTTAATGGTTCCTGAATTAATTGAAACCCATAGTGCCTCCAACTTCATCCTTGAAAAATGGCTAGATAAATACCATGAAATTTTTGAAATTCCCATGACCAGGTGGCACTGGAGAAACTTTGGATGTCCTGTTGCTGATCATGAGTATACCAGACGGTGCCTTGATTGACTGGGTTTCATGAAAATGGTGTAGATCAGATATGCCAGTAAGTTGGAGCCTGCTGAGCAGTGGGCCTAGAGCAATGTTGGGCAGGTGTGTGACACAAAATATGCGCTGGGGCCATTTCGATCTGCCATTGGCTTCCAAATGCCTTGTGACTGACAGGATGCAGCCAGCAGACCCTTATTTGTAAAGGCATCTTGTTATATGGAGAGTTTTGACCCTGTCCCTTACTTTTGGAAACTCCTCTACCACCTCCAAGTTTGTGAACTACTGATCATATTCCATTCCAGATTTGTATTCTCAGAATTCCTAACTCTTTTTCCCTAATTGTGTCTTACTTGGGGTGAAAGTATTGTCAAGGCATTGTTCTGGATGAGAGTGGGAAAAATTTTGTGTAGCACATATTTGCATACACATTGGATTCATTTTCCAATTTTCCATTCAGAATACTAAATCCCTGACACTAACATATACCCTATTAGACTCTGACTACTAATCCTAATATGGTGGAGTAAAATAACCCAAACGGAATAGAAATACAAGCAGTTCAGAGAAGGCATGGTGTGTAGTTGGAATTGTGTTTTGCATTATATTGGGTAGAAGGTATAAACTAGTTAATTTTTTTATTGAAAGAGTTCTCCATGTGTTTTTAAAGTAAACAAATGTATGAATTCGTGTCTCCCTTTCTCCGTAGCATATTCAGCACATGTATTTTTATATGCACATACAGAATCCTACCTGGTACCACTCGTACAATCTTGTGAGGTGGCTTACTTGGCAGATACAAATTGCGAGAAGACATCACAGCTCCTAAACACTGTTGGAACAGAAAATTAAACCTATGGGTGAGCTTCCTAGATGAACAACATTATACATAAATCCATGTTCAGTAAAATGAATATTTTTGCATCTGTGGATGATTTATATTTCATGGTGAATTTCGATTGGCATATATATTGCTACTTTTTAATGTCTGTGTGTATATATATATATATATATATATATATATATATATATAGTCTCCAGATTTTTCAAAATATGAAATATATGTGTCTTATTACACACTTCCTAAATTCATTCATATTCATGTATGTGGATTTATAATCAAATTTTCACATGATTATTCTCAGAAATATTCATCCACCTGAAATACATATTTTTTCCTACTAGTGAAAACTAACTTCAGTGAATGTTGCATACAAATCCTAATATTTCTACAGTAACTGACCCAGTTTAACATCAATGCGAGTAGATTCCAATGGGACATGCTGTGTGTTTTGACGTTCATTTTTATTCAACACTGGTACATTATGATTTCTTCAGTTTATGCACATCATAGGATATATTTTTCATCCACAGTTTCGCAAATTTATAGGCATTTGTTTCACTTTCAATCAATTCCTTCTTCAGAACACATGTATTCATCCATGTTTCTTGACTGGTCTTTTCATGAGACTTCTTTACAAAACACATTATTTTCAATTTTCATAATCATTTTTGAAGCGAAACTCAGACACCGTTCATGATAAACAATAACACTAATATTAACAATAGATGTATAACTGGTTGGAATGAATGATTTTATATCAATATAAGATATCTTAAATATTTTCAGATATCAATTCCATCCATTATTTAAAGTGGAATCAGCTATATTATTTATTCACAGTGTGGTCAATTCATGCATTATCTCTATATTCATAGACACAGGGCACACCTCTTTGTACAACCAATACTTATGTATATGTCTTCTAAATATTACTGCCAGAAATGGTGTAAGAAATACTCATGTCACCAGATCTACATACACATTTTATCACAGTAATATTCGGGACACAAAAAGTAAATGTCACACTTATGATTGTACCGGAGTCTGAATGGAAAGTGAACATGGATTACTAAAAACATTCCTGTCCATGTTGCCTAATCCTCTCAATTATCAATCCTGTTGGTGACTACATATTTGTTTCTTCCAGAGATTATATATTCAAACTCTACCCTGTTGAAAATGCCTAATCATATCACTCACTTTATACTTTGCCTGATTTCATTATGTCTCTATTGATATGTGGTTTCCTACATATTTTCCCCAGTTCATCATTGTGACTGACCCTTCACATGAAGTTATGTTTACTTTCACTCTCTAACCAAAACACTATTGCGATAGAACATATATTCCAAATCCTATATTGACACTTCTTCCTAAACCTACTATCTACCTAATCCTCCCGACTATCCGTTTTTGACTGGATGTTCTCTTCGACATTCAATCATCCAAGGTACAAGGTTCTATGCCATTATATATCTATTTTTCTGAGACATCTGTGCACAATGTAAATCAAAGTTAAGTATCCCAATCAAGGGCCCAATGCCCTCTAGGCTTCAAAATTACCTAGATTTCTGTTTTTATTCATATATTTAACCTCTATATTTTTATAAATATCGCAGGTTCCCAATACCATTATTCATCCCGCAGAATGATTCCTAACCCAATTCAAACATTTTATTAACCCTAAGAATACACTGTTCCCTCAATCTAAATTTAATGAAAAGCAGGGACAGAGTTGGTCTTACAATACAGGAATGTAGGGGATCTTCCACCTGCTGAGAACTTCAAAGATCCATGTAGAAATGAACCCTGGAGAAGATATAGTCATCTATGAAGGACCTGAGAGAGCAAAAGTCATCTTCCATGTCAAACACCCTGGTCAGGATGAAGGGATGTGTCTGAATCAGCCTCTCTCTTCTTAATGTAGAGGAGAAGGACCAAACCAGGCCTGTGTGGATAGCTATTCCCGGGTTCCTAAGGTTGACATACCATTCTAACTTGTGAACATTTCAGAGGAAGTAGGGGAACCCTCCATCTAATGGGACCCTTGGAAGCAACTATTAGGACAAAATGGTTTACAAGACAGTGAATTCATTCAGTTCCTGAAGGAAGTGACCTCACCTCACTTCCTTCGTGATGGATCTCTCTGAACTTGGGATCCTGGAAGCCAGGCACACAGAGCCAGTCCCAGTCCCAGTCCCAGTGGGCTCACTTGCTTGGATTTACCAAAGACAGAGTCAGTCTTTCTTTGTTCCTACTGATATTATGATGCCAAAAGCAAGGAGAGCTCTGAAGAGGGGCCTTTCCTGAGAAAGCAGGTAGTGGCTCAAAATTCCCTTCTGACAACTTAAAAGAGTTGGCCAAGTAGACCAGATCTGAGACAGGACAGGACATTTCGGGGAAACATTGTATGGCCCACCAGTCAGAGGACACTCCGTAGAGTCACAGACCTACTTGGGGGAAGGAGGTGACTTTGTGGGTGTGGTTGTGGGTTTATGATTTTGTCTCATCTTCTGAGAATAGGTAGGAAAGGCGGTTAGTTTTTTTTTTTTTTTTGGAGTGTACTGTTTCTAGTAAGTCGTTTGACAAGGCGAGTGTTTCTATGTCTGTGTATTCCACTGTGTCCGTGGTTGTATACATTAGAAACGAGAATGCATCAATGTATTTGTCCTGTCTAGTAGAAAGCTTCCCAGCATTCAACCTGCCCAATTTATGAATGGGTTGCGGCTTTCCTTAAGGATGGGCAACACCTACTATCTTCCTAATTACCAATTTTCTTCCTGAATTCTTTCCAATCTCCAGAATTGGCTCATGTTTTTTTGTCCAAGATATGTACCACCTCCAAGCTCTGTGACATGGCCATGTACTGGATATCTGCAGGGAATGGCGATCATCTCAGAAAACTCAGATATCAGTGTGACCAGTAAAGTATCAGTGGAGAAACCCTGCTTTGGGCCTTTTGCTTACATAATGTTCTGTTGCCCTTAATTTCAAGAAGTTCTTTGCCTCAGGCCACCCCTTTGTGAAGCCTGAGGAAAACAGTTTTCAAATGGAAACGAATGGGCATCACCTGTGGCCCTTTGCTTTATTGCTTTGGAAAGGGATGTGTGTGATTTAGCCTGTTGGCCCTGTGTGAGGCTGTGGCTTAGATTCTCAGCACCTGATGGATCTAAAGAAAGATCCCATGTGTGCATCCAAAACCAAAATGGCCAAAAGAGCAGTTCTTGTGGATGACGTCTCGCCTTCCTCTGTGAGGTTCCTGACTTCCATCAATAGGGATCCTTTGGGTCAAAGGAGTTCTCCAAAGCCCTGCAGAGGTGCTTGGGTTTTCTCATGACTCCAATTCACATAAAGAATCTTAACCTCTGAGTCAGTTGGCCTCAAAGTAGAGAAGCGGTGTAGTCTTCACAGCATGCCTATTTCATCACGCCTGGTTCACAGAAAGTATGTCCAGGCCACCCTGACTTTAGCAAATGAGTGGCAAGGGAGCTTATTTTGGACACTGTCTTGGACTGCGCTCCTCATGAAAACCTCCAGCCAGAGGTTATGATGAGTGTCTATATGGAAGAAAATGAGGGCCATGTTGAAGTGTTTTGGTTTTAATTGTGGTCATTTGTGTGTCAGTTGGAAGAGATAACTGTGTTCACCTGGGCTTGAACTGTTGTGTGATTCCCCTTAGAGACTGCTTTCTGGAACTGACCTCAGTGAAGTATTGCCATGAATTGTTTTGAGATTTTAGGAGGCCACGCATGAGATTCGCTCTTGGTATCTGTGATCTAGGCCCAGGGTGGCTTTGCACAGAAAACTGGGAATCTTTGCAAGGATATCACATGATTTTATTCTGAAAGACTTGGCAGCCATCAATGAGAGTCAAAACACACATGGACCTAACATTGTAGACCTCAATGGGCCTTGCTTATGTTACCATTTGGCCTCTGTTTATGTAGCCTTGCCTATGAGAGTTCTCTAGAGCTTTCATTGAAATGAGCTTCCTCACCATTTAATGGTTCCTGAATTAATTGAAACCCAGAGTGTCTCAAATTCATTTTTGAAAAATGGCTAGATAAATACCATGCAAGGTTTGAAATTCCCATGACCAGGTGGCACTGGAGAACCTTTGGATATCTGGTTCCTGATCATGAGTGTACCAGACAATGCGTAGATTGACTGGGTTTCATGAAAATGGAGTAGAACAGAGATGCCTGTAAGTTGGAGCCTGCTGAGTAGTGGGCCTAGAGCTGTGGTGTGAAGGTGTGTGATAAACATCTGTGGTGGGGCCATGTGAATATGTCTTTGACTTCCAAATGGCTTGTGACTGACATGCTGCTGCCAGCAGACCATTATATGTAAAGGCATCTTATTATATAGAGGGGTTTCAGGGCAATGTTTAGAATCAGGTTGCTCTTGTCAAGGGGGCAAGCTATGTGGGATAGAAGCCTGGTTGGTGCATTCTCCTGTAAACCCTGACCCACCACACCTGACAGAACTCCCTCCAGCACTGTGTCCCTGATGAACTCCTTGTATTTTTTGAAGCAACACCAAACTACGAGTGCAGCAGCCAGAAACACCACGAAAAGTGGAGGATGACCAAATGACTTCACAGTCCACGCGGGCAGACACTTAGACCCAGGTGGCCAAAAATTGCCGACAAAGATAGAATTCATCACTGCTGCCTAATGTTCATTGGAAAACAAGAAACCATGTCCTCCAGGTCACATAGATGCCATTCCAGATTTGATGGTCTCACTACAAAGGAAGCTAAATCTCCTGACAACAACATATACTTTATGTGCCCAAACTCAGAGGCAGTTTGTCAAGAAGTCTTTAGGCCAAAAGAACTTCATGTTTGTGGAGTGTTTACCCTATCCCTTACTTTTGGATACTCCTCTCCCAACTCCAAGGTTGTGAACTCCTGAGCATTTTCCATTCCGGATATGTATTCACAAATTTTCTAACTCTTCTCCTCTAATTGTGTCTTACTTGTGGTGAAGGAAATGTCAAGGCATTGTTCTGGATCAGAGTGGGGAGATTTTTGTGTAGCACATATTTGAATACACATGAGATTAATTTTCCTATTTTCCATTCGAAATTCTGAATCCCTGACACTTACCCATACCCTACTAGACTCTCACTACTAATCCTAATATGATGGAGAAAAATAACCCAAACAAAATAGAAATACAACCAGTTCAGAGGAGGCCTGTTGTATAGTTGGACTTGCCTTTTGCATGATAAAGGGTAGGTGTTACAAATCTAGTCAATTTTTAAATGAAAAAGTTCTCCATGTGATTTAAAGTTAACAAATATGTGAATTCTTGTTTCCCTTTCTCTGAAGCCTATTCAGAACATGTATTTTTAATGCACATATTGAATCCTACCTGGTATCACACTTATATTTTTGTGAGGTGGATGACATGGCAGATACAAATTGTGAGAAGAGATCACTCCTCCTAAACACTGTTGGAACTGAAAATTCAACCTATGGGTGAGCTTCCTAGTTTAACAACATTTTACTTAAATCCATGTTTAGTAAAATAAATATTTTTGCTTCAATGGATGATATATATTTCATGATGAATTTCTATTGGCATATATATTGCCAGTTTTTAATGTCTCTGTGTGTGTTTTTTGTATATATATATATATTCTCCAGGTTCTTCAAAACATGAAATATATGTGTCTTTTATACACTCCATAAATTTATTCATGTTCATGTACTTGGATTTATAATCAACTTTTCAGAAGATTATTCCAGAAATATTCATCCACCTGAAATTCATATTTGTTACCTAGTACTGAAAGCTAACTTCAGTGAACGGTGCACACAAATCCTAATATTTTTATAGTAACTGACCCAGTTTAATATCAAAGCAAGTTGATTCCTATGGGACATTTTATGTATTTTGACGTTTATTCCTATTCAACACTGGTAAATTACTATTTCTTCTTTTTTTGCACATCATAGGATATATATTTAATCCAAAAGTTATCAAATTTACAGGTATTTGTTTCACTTTCAATCACTTTCTGCTTCAGAACACACGTATTCCTGCAGGTTACTTGACTGGTCTTATCATGAAACTTCTTTCCAAACACATTATTTTTGATTTTCATAATGATATTTGAAGCAAAATATACACAATTTTCATGATTATCCATAACCCTAATATTTCCATTAGATGTATAAATGGTTGTAATGAATGTATGTGTATCAATATAAGATTTCATGTATATTTTCAGATATCAATTCATTCCATTATTTAAAGTTGGAACCAGTTATATTTTTAATTCTCAGTATGGTCTCTTCATGCATTATCTCAATATTCATAAACACATGGTACACCCATTTGTACCCCCAATACTAATTTATGCATCTTCAAAATATTGCTCCCAGAAACAGTGGAAGAAATACTCCACCTGATCTACATATACATTTTATCACTGTAATAATCTGGACACAAAATGCAAAGTTCACCTTTATGATTGTACCAAAGCCTAAATGGAAATTTACCATGGATTACTAAAACATCTATGTCTAAATTGCCTAATGCTCTCAAATGTCAATCTATTTGTGACTCCATATTTATTTTTCCCTAAGATTATACAGTCAAGTTCAACCCTGTTGAAAATGTCTAATATTATCACTCACTTTGTACTATACCTGATTTCCTAATATCTCTATTGATATCTGCTTTGCTACATATTTTCCCCAGTTCATCATTGTGAGTGACCCTATACATGTGCTGATATTGACATTCACTCTCTAACCGAAACCCTATTGTTAAAGAACTTTTGGTCCAAAGTCTATACTCGCCCTCATTTCAACACCTACTGACTATCTTCCTGATCCTACAGACTATCCCTGTTTGATTGGATGTTCTCTTCTACATTCAATCATCCAAGGTACAAGGTCCTATTTCATTGTATATCGATTTATCTGAGACATCTGTGCATAACATAATTCAATGCTAAGTATCCCAATCAAAGGCCCAATGCCCTTCTGGGCTTCAAATCTTACCTAGATTTCTGTTTTCATACTTATATTTCACCTATATATTCTTAAAAATGTCACAGGTTCCCAATACCATTATTAATTGAGCGGAATGATTCCTAACCCAAATCAAACATGTTATTAACCTTAACCATACACTGATCCCTCAATCTAACTTTTCAGAAGAGCAGGGACAGAGTTGGTCTCAAAATACAGGCATGTAGGGGATTCTCCACCTGCTGAGAACCTAAAAGGCCCATGCAGAAATGATCCATGGAGAAGATGTAGGCAGCTATGAAGGACCTGAGAGAGCAAAAGACATCTTCCATGGTGAATAACCTGGTCAGGATAAAGGGTTGTGTCTGAATGAGCCTCTCTTTTTTTCATATAGATAAGATGGACCAAAACAGGCCTATGTGGAGAGCTGTCTCTAGGTGCCTATGGTTGATATACCATTATAACCTGTGAAAGTATCACAGGAAGTAGGGGCAGCCTCCATATCATGGGACCTTTGGAAGCAACTGTGAAGGCAAAGAGGTTGTCAAGATAGTGACCTCATTCAGCTCCTGAAGGAAGTGACCTCATCACACTTCTTTGGTGATGGAACTGTCTGAATTTGGTATCCAGGAAGCCAGGCACTCAGAGCCAGTCACAGTCCGAGTCCCAGGGGTCTCAATTTTTTTGATTTACCAAGGAGAGAGTCAGAGTTTCTTGGTAACTACTGATGTGTGGATGGCCAAATGCCAGGAAAGCTCTGAAGAGGGGCCTTTTCTGAGAAAGCAGGTAGTGGCTCACCACTGGCTCCTGACAACTTCACAGAGTTGGACAAGGAGACCAGATCTGAGAAAGGACAGGCCATTTCAGTGGAACATAGTATGACCCACGAGTCATAGGACACTCTGGATAGTCACAGTCCTACTTGGGGGAAGGAGGTGCCTTTGTATGTGTGTGTGTGTTTGTGGTTTTGTCTAATGTTCTGAGAATAGGTAGTAGCGGCGGTTTGTTTGGTTTCGAGTGAACTGTTTCTAGTAAGTCATTTGACAAGGCGAGTGTTTCTATGTCTCTGAATCCCACTGTGTCCGTGGTTGTAGACAGTTGAAAAGAGAATGGATCAATGGATTTGTGTTGTCTAGTAGAACGCATCCCAGCATGTATCCTGCCAAATTTATTAATGGTCTGAGGCTTTCCTTATCGATGGGCAACACCTGCTATCTTTCTAAGTTCCTGTTTTCTTCCTGAATTCTGGCCAATATCCAGAATAGGCTCATGGTTTTCTCTCCAAGATATGTACCACCTAAAAGCTCTGTGACATGGCCATGTACTGGATAGCTGAAGGGAATGGAGAGCATCTCAGAATACTCAGATATCAGAGTGACCATTTAAGTCTCATTGGAGAAACCCTGCTTTGGGCCTTTTGCTTACCTATTGTTCTGTTGACCTGAATGTCAGCAAGGTCTTTGCCTCAGGCCATCTCTTTTTGAAACCTGAAGAAAACAGTTTTCAAATGGAAATGAATGGACATCCCCTGTGGCTCTTTTCTTAATTTCTTTGGAAGGAGATGTGTCTGATTCAGCCTTTTGGCCCTTTGTGAGTCTGTGGCTTAGATTATCAGCACCTGATGGATCTAAAGAATGATCCCATGTGTGCATTCAAACCAAACTGGCCAAAAGAGCAGTCATTATGGATAAAGTCTCTCACCTTCCTTTGTAAGGTTCCTGACCTCCATCAAGTGAGAATAGGGATCCTTTGGGTCAATTGAGTTCTTAAAAGCCCTGCAGAGGCTAGCCCATAGGTGCTTGGGTTTTCTGATTACTCCAATTCACATAAAGAATCTAAACCCCACAGTCAGTAGGCCTCAAATTGGTGAACCGAAGTAGTATTAATGGCGGGCCTATTTGACCACTCCTGGTTCACAGGAAGGTTGTACAGGCCACGCTGACTTTAGGCAAACCAGAGGCAAGGGAGCTTATTTTGGACACTGTCTTGGGCTGCGCCCCTCATGGAAACCTTTAGCCAGAGGATATGATGAGTGTCTATATGGAAGAATATGAGGGCCATGTGGGAGTGTTTTGGTTTTAATTGTGGTCATTTGTGTGGCAGTTGGAAGAGATTACTTGTAAGATTCCAGCAGACGTCGGAGGAAGAGACTACCAAGAGACTGGCTCATGCAACAGCAATGGGGATTTATTGAGGATCCAATTCAGTTCGCTGGGGCTCTGTGCTCACTCAACAAGCAACAGCGGCCCAGATCCCCGAGAAGAGGTTAAGCAGTGCTTCAGTACACTTTTTGGGTAGGCAGAGGCTTTATATATATCAGAGGAAATCATCTTGATCAGCCGGAAAATCGAACAACAACTCTCCAACTTGATTAGCACATTCATTGGTGGAATCAGGTCGGGCGGGGGTGATAGGTCGATCCTAAGGAGGGGGGTACATTCAAACTGATTGGTTTGGGCCCTGATATGCTTAGGTGCCAAGCTGCACAGGGTCCTAGATTATTAAACAACTGGATGGTCAGGGGGAATATTTAATGGGCAGTGAAAGGATTGTCCTAACAGCTACAGGAATTTCAGGTTTTAGGTTTAGCATGGGAACTTAACAATACCTGGTCCTTTACATTTTAACTCAGGCTTTGCAGCTTAGAAACTTTACAACACCCGCTATTTTACACTTTAACTTCAATTTCTTTTACCCTAACAGACTGGGTCCACCTGGGTGTGAACTCTGGTGTGATTCCCCTTAGACACTGAGTTCTGGAACTGAACTCAGAGAAGAGGTGTCATGAATTGTGTTGGGATTATAAGAGGCCACACATGAGAGTTGCCCTTGGAAACTGAGATCTAGGCCCAGGGTGGCTTTCCACAGAGCATTGGAAATTTCAGCCAGGATATCACATGATTTTATTCTGAATGACTTGGCAGCCATAGTTGAGAGTCAAAACACACATGAAACTCACACTGTAGACCTCAATGGGCCTGGTTTCATGTGACCTTTTGGCCACTCTTTGAGAAGCCTTGTCTGTGAGAGTTCTATAGAGATTTCATTGAAATCAGCTTTCTCAAAATTTAAAGGTTCCTGAATGAATTGAAACCCACAGTGCCTCCAACTTCATCCTTGAAAAATGGCTAGATAAATACCATGAAATTTTTGAAATTCCCAGGACCAGGTAGCACTGGAGAAAGTTTGGATGTCCGGTTTCTGATCATGAGTATAACAGACAGTGCCTTGATTCACTGGGTTTCATGCAAATGGTGTAGAACAGAGATGCCAGTAAGTTGGAGCCTTCTGAGTAGTGGGCCTAGAGCAGTGGAGGGCAGGTGTGTGATAAAACATCTGTGGTGGGGCCATGGGGATCTTCCATTGTCTTCCAAATGGCTTGTGACTGACATGATGCAGCCAGCAGACCCTTATATGTAAAGGCATCTTGTTATTTGGAGAGGTTTCAGGGCAATGTTCAGAATCAGGATGTTATGGTCAAGGGAAAAGCTATGTGGGATAGAAGCATGGTTGGTGCATTCTCTTGCAGACCCTTACCCACCACAGGTGACAGAACTCCCTCCAGCACTGTACCAGGTGAACTACTTGTATTTCGTGAAGCAAATAACAAACTCCCAGTGCAGCAGTAAGAAATACCACGAAAAGTGGAGGATGACCAAATGGCTTCACAGTCCACACAGAGAGAAACTTAGCCCCCAGTGGACACTGTTAACCTACATAGAGAGAAATCAGCACTGCTGCCTCATGTTCAGTGGAAAATAAGAAACTATGTCCTCCAGGTCACATACATGCACACCCAGCTTTGATGGTCTCACTACAAAGGAAGCTCCTGACAAATACTTATATTTCAAGTGCGCAACCTCAGAGGCAGTTTCTCAAGAAGTATTTAGGCCAGCAGAGCTCCATGTTTGTTGAGTGTTTACCCTGTCCCTTACTTTTGGAAACTCCTCTACCACCTCCAAGGTTGTGAACTCCTGAGCGTATTCCATTCCAGATATGTATTCACAGAATTTTTAACTCTTCTCCTCTAATTGTGTCTTACTTCAGGCGAGGGTAATGTCAAGGCATTTTTCTGTATGAGAGTGCAAAAATTTGTGTGCAGCATTTATTTGAAATACTGAATCCCTGACATTAACCCATATCCTAATAGACTCTGACTACTAATCCTAATATGATGGAGAAAAATAACTCAAACAAAATAGAAATACAAGCATTTCATAGGAGGCATGGTGTATAGTTGGACTTGCCTTTTGCATTATATAGGGTAGGAGTAATAAATCTAGTCAATTTTTAATTGAAATAGTTTTCCATGTGTTTTTAAAGTTAACAAATATGTAAATTACTGTCTCCCATTCTCTCTAGCTTATTCAGAACATGTGTTTTTATATGCACATATAGAATCCTACCTGGTTATCACACATACAGTCTCATGAGGAGGCTGATTGGCAGATACAAATTGTGAGAAATGACCACTCCTCGTAAACGCTGTTGGAACTGAAAATACAACCCATGGGTGAGCTTCCTATTTGAACAACCTTATACAAAAATCCATGTTCAGTGAAATTAATATTTTTGGATCTGATGATGATATATATTTCACGATAAATTTCGATTGGCATATATATTGCAATTTTTAATGTCTCTCTCTGTGTGTGTGTGTATATATATATAAGTATATATATATATATATATATATATATATATATATATATATATATATATATATATATATACTTATATATATATATATGCACTCTGTCTAGATTTTTCAAAATATGAAACATGTGTCTTATTGTAGACTCCCTAAATTCATTTATATTCATGTATGTGGATTTATAATCAACTTTTCACAAGATTATTCTCAGAAATACTCATCCACCTAAAATACATACTTGTTTCCTAGTACTGAAAACTAACTTCGTTGAATGGTGCATACATATCCTAACATTTCTACAGTAACTGACCCTGTTTAACATCAATTCAAGTAGATTACTATGGGACATGATGTGTATTTTGAAGTTCATTTTTATTCAACACTGGTACATTGCTATTTCTTCAGTTTATGCACATCATAGGATACATATTTCATCCACAAGTTAGCAAATTGATAGGCATTTGTTTCACTTTCAGTCACTTCCTGCTTCAGAACACATGTATTTCTCCATGTTTCTTGACTGATATTTTCATGAGACTTCTTTCCAAACACATTATTTTCGATTTCCGTAATCACTTTTGAAGCAAAACCCACACACCTTTCATGATAACCCATAACCCTAATATTACCATTAGATGTATAACTTGTTGGAATGAATGACTGTATATCAATATTAGATTTCTTATATATTTTCAGATATCAATTCAATCCATTATTTAAAGTGGAACCAGTTATATTATTTATTCACATGATGGTCAATTGATGCATTATCAATATATTCTATGACACAGGGTATACCCTTTTTACCCCCAATACTAATTTATATTTCTTCAAAATAGTGCTCCCAGAAATGGTGGAAGAAATACCCATGTCACCTGATCTACATATACATTTTATCACAGTAATATTCTGGACACATAAAACAAAGGTCACTCCTATGATTGTACCAAAGCCTAAATGGAAAATGAGCATGGATTACTAAATGCACCCATGTCCAGGTTGCCTAATGCTCTCAAATGTCAATCCTATTGGTGACTACATATTTGTTTCTTTCTAACATTATATATCCAAACTCAACCCTGTTGAAAATGTCTAGTCCTATGACTCAGTTTATACTTTGCCTGATTTCCTAATGTCTCTATTAATATCTGCTTTCCTCCATATTTTCCCCAGTTCATCATCGTGACTGACTCTTCACATGTGCTAACATTTACATTCACTCTCAACTGAAACCATATTGCTAAAGAACTTTTGGTCCAGATCCTATACTCACTCTTCTTCCTAAAACTACTATCTCCTGTTCCTACCGAGTATTCCTTTTTGACTTGATGTTCTCTTCTACATTCAATCATTCAAGGTACATGGTCCTATGCCATTGTATATCGATTTATCTGAGACATCTGTTCAGAACGTAATTCAACGCTAAGTATCCCAATCAAGTTCCCATGCCCTTCTCGGCTTCAAATCTTAACTAGATTTCTGTTTTCATACTTATATTTCACGTATATATTCTTGTAAATATCGCGGGTTCCCGATACTGTTATTCAACCCTCAGAATGATTCCTCACCCAAATCGAACCTGTTATTCACCCTAATCATACACTCTTCCCTCAATCTAACTTTACAGAAGAGCAGGGAAGGAGTTGGTATTTCAATACAGGAATGTAGGCGATCTTCCACCTATTGAGAACCTCAAATGTCCTACATAAATGACACCTGGATAAGTTGTAGGCAGCTATGAAAGACCTGAGAGAGCAAAAGTCATCTTCCATGGAAAACAACTTGGTCAGGATGTAGGGATATGTATGAATCAGCCTCTCACTTATTAATGTAGAGAAGATGGACCAAACCAGGCCTGTGTGGAGAGCTGTTCCTGTATGCCTATGGTTGATATACCATTCTAACTTGTGAAAGTGTCACAGGAAGCAGGGGCAGCCTCCATCTCATGGGACCCTTGGAGTCAACTCTTAGGACAAAGTGGTTGCCAAGGCAGTGAACTCATTCAATTCCTGAAGGAAGTGACTTATGTCACTTCCGTGGTGATCAAACTCTCTGAACTTAGATCCAGTAAGCCAGGCACCCAGAGCCAGTCCAAGTCCCAGTCTTAGTGGTCTCACTTGTTTTGATTTTCCAAGGATAGAGTCAATCTTTCTTGATACCTACCGATATGGGAATGGCCAAATAACAGGAAAGCTCTCAAGAGGGGCCTTTTCTGAGCAAGCAGGTAGAGGTTCACCCCTGGCTTCTGACAAGTTCACAGAGTTGACCAAGGAGACCTAATCTCATACAGGACAGGCCATCTCAGGGGAACATATTGTGGCCCACCAGTCAGAGGACACTCCGGATAGTCACAGACCCATTTGAGGAAGGAGGTGCCTTTGTTATGTGGGTGTGGTTTTTTGGTTTGTCTCATATTCTGAGAATATGTAGGAAAGGTGGTTTGTTTGGTTTGTAGTGAACTGTTTTTAATAAGTCATTTGACAAGGCGACTGTTTCTATGTCTGTGTATCGCACTGTGTCCGTGGTTGTAGACATTAGAAAAGAGAATGATTCAATGGATGTGTCCTGTCTGGTAGAAAGCTTCCCAGCATTCATCCTGCCCGATTTATGTATGGACTTTGGCTTGCCTTATCGATGGGCAACACCTGCTAATTTCCTAAGTTGCTGTTTTCTTCCTGAATTCTGGCCACTCTCCAGAAGAGGCTCATGGTTTTGTGTCCAAGATATGAATCACTTCCAAGGTCTGTGACATGGCTATGTTCTGGATAGCTGAAGTGAATGGCGAGAATCTCAGAAAACTCAGATCACTGTGACCAGAAAAGTCTCAGTGGATAAACCCTGCTTTGGGACTTTTGCTTACATATTGTTCTGTTACCCTGAATGTCAGGTAGTTCTTTGCCTCAGGCCACCCCTTTGTGAAACCTGAAGAAAACAGTTTTCAAATGGAAATGAATGGAAATCACCTGTGGCTCTTTGCTTAATTGCTTTGGAAAGGGATGTGTCTGAATCAGCCTCTTAGCTCTGTGTGAGGCTGTTGATTAAATTCTCAGCCCCTTATGGATCTAAAGAAAGATCCCATGTGTGCATCCAAAACCAAAATGGCCGAAAGTACAGTCATTGCAGATGAAGTCTTTCGCCTTCCTCTGTAAGGTTCCTGACCTCTATAAAGTGAGAATAGGGAAGATAGACCAAGCCAATTGATGTCTCCTTTTGGAAAAATTGTACCACCAATGAGAGCATCAGCAAAATTACCCCAACACTACCACAAGTCGCTGCACCAACAGATAGTTCACAATGCATACATGTTAGTTCACAATGCATACAAGTGATATATATTCCAGGCAAGTTCTGCAAGCAGTTCAGTGATGGCTATTGCAGAAGCTGTAGATTGGTTTTATCTTTGTCTTCACCAGCACTGGGTTGAAGATTGGAATTCTGGCAATAATGGCTAAAGAAAAAATTACTTACCATTCCAGAAGGCACTAAAAAACCCAATTATCTTAACAATTTACATTATCTTGAAGAGAATTATTAAATATAATGAGAAGGAAAGGTGAAAGTCAACAAACAGTTCTGCTAAACTCCTTTTTTTGTTCACATATTAAAACAATCCTCAACAGTTGTTTACCCAATTTAAATTAAACTATTTAAATCACGTGAATAAAAAAAAAATTGGATCCATTTTTTCATGAGCGCACATCATATATGATATATGGATATATGTACATTCAAACATAAAACACAAAACACAAGTGTGCACAAATAATATAATATATACAACACATAACATAATAGTAAAGGCCTTATAACTTTTTACAGGTGAAATCACCATTGGAATGTCTAAAAACTCTATAGTCAAAAAATAGAACTGATCAGCAAAACATTAACCTAGGTCTGTATGAGCTCAAAAAAAAAAAAAATAGAAAATAGAACTTCATGATGTGGGAAAGGGCAATAATAAAATAGATATTGAAAAAAGCATCCTGGTTCTGTCGCAGATGTAAGGATAGCCAAACTGGAGTTTTGGATATCAGCTGTTATGAATTTGAGCCAAATCATCTTCTTTTTGGTCTATAGAAATCACTTTAGTTAATTTCTCTGGAATCCATATTGCCTGCTGTTCTTCCTGTGGAAACACACAAACAGACCCCTGACTAAAGACAATCACTGGGTCAGGACTTTAGTTAATCTCTCCAAAATCCAAATCAGCTGCTGTTCTTCCTGTGGAAACACACAAACAGACGCCCGACTCCAGACAATTACTGGGTCAACACTTTTCCATTGTCCTATTAGAATATCCTTCCAAAGGACCTTGGGCTTATGCACATTTTTTGGAAACATATGCCTTTCCACAGCACTAAGTCCTGATGAATCCAAGTTTAAAAAGTTTAGAGTAAAAAGCGTTAATTTAAGTTTATCTTTGGGGAATATATACCCCTTCTCAATTCCGTCTTTGTGCTTTAATAAGTACATTTTTATTGTTTGATGTGCTCTTTCAACTATGCCTTGTCCCTGTGGATTGTATGGGATTCCTGTTATATGAGTAATGCCAAATGATGAGCAAAATTGTTTAAAAGAGTTAGAAGTGTAACCGGGGGCATTATCTGTTTTTAACTGTTTTGGAATGCCCACAGTGGCAAAATTTTGTAAGCAATGAGCTATAACATCTTTAGTTTTTTTCTCCAGCATGAAGGGAGCCCATTAAAAATCCAGAACAAATATCAACTGTAACATGCAAATATTTTAATTTTCCAAACTCTGGCAAGTGTGTGACGTCCATCTGCCAAATATGGTTAGGTATCAATCCTCTAGAATTGACTCCAAGATTAACTTGTGGTAAAAAGGTCACACAATTTTGACATTGTTTTATAATTTGTCTAGATGTTCCTTAGTTTTTTTGAAATGCTTTTGTAAAGTATAAGCATTGACATGGAACTTTTTAAGAAAATTTATTGCTTCTTCTAGTGTAAAGAAAATATGTATGTATGTCAATTGTAGTTTTATCTGCTAAATCATTGCCCAAACTAAGGGCTTTAGGCAATCCTGTATGTGCCCTGATATGTCCTATAAAGAATGGATCTTTTCTGTCCCAGATTAGACTTTGTATACTGGAAAGCAAAGAGAAAACAGTAGAGAAAGGGGAAATCCTACCAGCATCTTCAAGGGATACTATAGCATTAACTATATACTGACTATCGGAAAATAAATTAAATACAGAATCTTTAAAAATCACAAAAGCTTGTAATACTGTACTAAGCTCTACCTTGTGAGCTGATTGTTTTGGTACTAAAAATATAAAAGTTGGATCAGGTGTAACTATTGCTGTTGTACCATTATTTAACCCATCGGTGAATATATTTGGAGCATTCATGATAGGTGTTTTCTTGTCATTTTTGGAAAAATTACAGGATGCGATGACCAAAAAGACAATAAAAGATAAGATGGTAAGTGGTTATCAAATGAAACATTAGATTTACACACGATTATTGCCCAAGTATTTAACTAATTAGCTAATTCATCAATTTGATTCATAGTATATGGAGTAATAATTTTATTGGGTGAAATTCCACACACACTCTTTTTGCTGCTTTTATTCCTATGAGTATTAATTCTCCCTCAGCCTCAGGATAGCAAGTAATAATAGTGTTAGAAGAATAAGATAAATGTATCCATAATAATGGACCTTCTTCCCAAAATACTCCTGTAGAAATATTTTTTTTTGTTGTTAGTACAATAAATAATAAATGCAAAATTATATCAACTCTATCCAAAAGCATATTTCCCATATATGTTTCAATGATTTTTATTGCTTTTCTTGCTTCAGGCGTTAACATTCTGAGTGAATTTGGATCTCATGGTCCTTTTAGGATATCAAATAAAGGTCCCAACTCTCCTGTTGGTATACCTAGATGAGGCCTTATCCAATTTAAGTCTCCTAATAACTCTTGAAAGTCATTAATTGATTTGAGTTGATCTACTCGTATTTGAATTTTTGGTTGACTGACCATGGTTGAGGATAATAGAGCTACTAAATAATTAATTGGAAAATTTAATTGTATTTTACCTATTGCTATCTCTAGGTTATGATTTTTTAATACGTTTGTAAGTGTGGCATACCATTCTAGCAATGGGTTTTTAACTTTGTGTGCTAATAATACATCATCCATATAGTGAAAAATTTGTATTTCAGGAATTTGATTTCTAAGTGGCTGGATTACTTTGTTAACATAAATTTGACGCATAGTTGGGCTGTTAGCCATCCCTTGAGGGAGTACTTTCCACTCATATCTCTTGTCAGGACCTTCATGATTCAGTGCAGGTATAGTAAATGCAAAACTTGGAATATCCTCAGGATGAATTGGAATTGAAAATAAAACGATCTTTAATATCTACAACGAAAACATACCAAGTTTTTGGCAAAGCACACAATTGAGGAATCTCTGATTGAGCAGGTCCCATAAAAACCATCCCATTATTAATGGCTCTTAAATCTTGCAATAATCTCCATTTACCAGATTTCTTTTTAAGGACAAAAATGAGAGTATTATGGGGAGACACAGAAGGTTGTATATGTCCTTCCGCTAATTGTTGTTTGACCAGGTCATGGGCTACTTGTATCTTTTCTTTAGTCAGGGGCCACTGAGGAACCCATACTAGTCTTTCTGATTTCCAAGTAATATTTATTGTCTCAGTGGCCCTTTCTGAAAATCCAACCCATATCTATCTGTTCCTTGATCTTTTTGTATTGGTGTTGCTATACCTTGTTGTTGCTTTTCTAATCTTTTTCCTTTCCTAAAATCTTGTCTAGCCATAATAGTGGGTGAATTTTGATTGATGTTATTTGTTAATGTCAAACCTAATTGATCTAGGACATCTCATCCTTATAAATTTACGGGAAGATGTTCCAATACATATGGCTGTATAGTTCCTTCACATCCTTCAGGATTCTTCCAATCTAATACCGTTGCACTTTTATGGGGATTAGTCGCCACTCCTAGGCCTCGAAGCGTTTGAGTGGCTTGTTGTAATGGCCAATGTTTTGGCCATTCTTGACGACAGATGATGCTAAGGTCTGCACCTGTATCCAGTAGCCCATTGAATTTATGTCCTTGAATATTTAGTTTTAGCATGGGGCGAGAATATAAATTTAAAGAAAGCATAGCCCAATCTACACCTGTGGAGCCTAATCCTTTGGAACCCCTTTCTACAGCATAACTGTAAAATTTATCATGTGGGCTGGGTATTATTATTAATTGTGCTATTCTATCTCCTGGAGAAATTACTGATATACCCTTTGGAAAACTGGCTATAATTTTTATTTCACCTTCATAATCGGGATCAATTACCCCAGGACTCATCATAAGTCCTTTTAGAGTAGAAGAGCTGCATCCCAATAATAAGCCTACTGTTCTTTTGGGAAGAGGTCGTTTCACCCCTGTGGGAATGATTTGAACTCCCATCTCTGGAGTTAGTATTGATCTGGCGGAGGCACAGATGTCCAACCCTGCGCTCCCTCTGGTTTGTCTGATGAGGGATCTGATGAACAATGTGTCGTGGGCACTACACTGATGGGGTTGCTGGTTTCCTCCAGTGCTCCATATATTTGCGGTTTTGGGCCCCAGAGCATTGGGCCCCCCTGTCCATTTTTTGGCAATGGAGCCGGATGCCTTTCTTCATGATATCGTGGATAAACACCTGGTGCTTGTTTGTTTTTTGATAATGAAGTACCCTCTATGGTGGTTTGAGAATGGTATTCATTAGCCCAATGTCTCCCTCTACGTCATTGTGGCCAAATACCCGGTATTCTAGTCCTTTGATACCTAGTTTTGTTAAACCCTCCTCCTATGGGGCAATTCCTTTTAAAAAGTCCTGTTTGTTCACAATTGTAGCATGTTCTTGGCCTGTCTTCTAAAGCCTGTTTTACTAAAGCTGCCACAATTTGCCCTTTTTCATTAATGTCTCTGGCATCTAAAGCCTGTTTTATTGCAGCTGCCACGACTTGCTCTTGTTCATTAATGTCTCTACCAAATTTAATAAATGTGTTTAAATCTTCATGTTTCCATGGTCTAATGATACCTCTGCAGCAATGATTCGCTTGGTCATAAGCCAGTTGTTTTAATAATGGCATTGCTTGTTCTGTATTTCCAAAAACTCTGTAGCTGTTTCAATAAGCCTATCTACAAATCCAGCGTAAGATTCATTAGCTCCTTGTATTACCTTAGATAATTGACCTTGTAAACCTCCATGTCCTTGTAAAGTCTTCCATGCCATAACTGCCTCTACAGCAATTTGTGCGTATATGCCAGGATCATATGGAATTTGTTGTTGCTGATCCTCATAAGGTCTCTTTTCTAACAACAAATCTAGATTTCTCTGAGGATAACCAGCTGCTGCATTTCGCCTAGACATCTCTTTGCAAAATTCCTCACTGGCAACCTTTCATAATAGGTATTGACCTCCATTTAGCACAGCTTTACACATATTAGCCCAATCTGCTGGCGTCATGTTCAAGGTGTTAATGGATTCGACCAAGCTTACAATGAAGTGTGCTTGAGGACCATATGTTGTTACAGCCTCTTTTAGCTGCTTCACTATTTTGAAATTTAAAGCATGGTGAATTCGCTGCCCTCCTACCTCAAATACAGGGCATGTTAATACTTGAGATCCTGTCTCAGGATCCGAACTATCAACTGTTGGGGTTGGGGGCCTCCCAGCACATGGAGGTGGCCTTGTTAGTTGGACATTTACATCCTCTGGTGACAGAAAGGTGTTAGTAGCAGTCTCCTTTTTTAACTTTGCCCCTGATTGCTTTTTATGCTCTAAACTTGGTTCCTCTATCTTTGTCTGAACTTAAGGCTTTGGACTAAGCAAACCAGATATGAACGTCCACAATGGCAATGTGCCAACTGGCATAGTCCCTCGGCTGCTCTTTTCTAATCCTTTTAAATCTTCACCATGATGGTTCCATTGTGATATATTTAATGACTCCTCCTTCAAAAGCCATGGGCTACATTTTTGTATTGTATCAACAAATCCCCTGACTCTCCTTGATATTTCTGAGATGCATCCTTTCTCTAACAATTTATTTAACACTCTTTCAGTTTGTTTTTTTACTAATTTCTGATCCCGTATTTCTATTATAATACAACCCAACAAGATGACGCCAAACAAAACTGAGACAGAATGAATTAAAAAGGGAACAACAAAAAGTCATTATAGCCTTTCTATCCTCCTGACATGTGCATCAGTCCTTTATACCTATCTGTTCCTCAGACGTAAATAGTTTTTTCTCAGATGTGAGTGGTTTTTCTTCCATCCCACTCATCTCCAGGAACAGGCAACTTAAAACAAAAGTGAAGCAAAACAAAGGAGTCATCTTAAAATGACTACCCATCCTTTCACCTTGCCCACAGGGGCAAGCAGTTTACCTTATCACTTACCCTCAGTCGTTCCCCATGTGAGCCACAAAATGCTGCAGTCTGGCTGGGCATGATTCAGGAGCCACTTGTCAAAAAAAAAAAAAAAAAAAACTAACTTTATTTTTAGAACCACACACGGCAAACAAAACAACTCCTCAGGAAAAACCCTCAGAGCCCAACTGCCACTACTGGCTTCCTTGTAAAGTCTCTCTCACACACACAAGCCTCTCCACCTGCCACAATCCTACTGCTCTTGAGGCCGATTGGCTGGGTGGAGCCAAAAAAGTTCCCCAAGGAGCAGCTTCATTGTCTGAAAGGGCAGGGAAACAGCCCAATGAGCATCACCACAGAGGAGCCAATCAGCTAGATGATGCTGAGGTCGCTGTGAGCCAATAATCAGCCGGCAGCTGGAAATTTGCTGGCAGCTGGAAGTTTGTTGGGGCCCCTTCAGCTGTGGCTCTCAACAAATTCCTGTCTCATTTCTCTGTAGCCTATTCAGCACATGTATTTTTATATGCACATATAGTATCCTATCTGTTATCACATGTACATTTTTGTGAGGTGGCTGACTTGGCAGATACAAATTATGAGAAGAGATCACTCCTCCTAAACATTGTTGGAACTGAAAATTCAAAATATGGGTGAGCTTCCTAGTAGAATAACATTATACATAAATCCATTTTCAAGTGAAATAAATATTTTTGCATCTGTGGATGACATATATATTTCATGATGAATTTTGATTGGAATACACACTCTACAAATTTTTCAAAATATGAAATATATGAGTCTTATTATACACTCCTTAAAATCATTCATATTCATGTATGTGGATTTATGATCAACTTTTCACAAGATAATTCTCAGAAATATTCATCAACCTGAAATACATATTTGTTACCTAGTACTGAAAGATAACTTCAGTGGATGGTGCATACAAATCCTAATATTTCTACAGTAATACCCAGTTTAATATCAATGCAAGTAGTTTCCTATGGGACATGATGTGTATTTTCCGGTTCATTTTTATTCAACAGTGGTACATTACTATTTTCTCAGTTTATGCACATCATAGGATATATATTTCATCCACAAGTTCACAAATTTATAGGCATTTGTTTCAATTTCAATCACTTCCTGCTTCAGAACACATATATTCCTCCAGATTTTTTGACTGGTCTTTTCATGAGACTTCTTTTCAAACACATTATTTTCGATTTCCATAATCACTTTTGAAGCAAAACTCACACATTCTTCTTGATAAACCATAACCCTAATATTACCGTTAGATTTATGACTGGTTATAATGAATGTATGTATATCAATTTAAGATTTCCTTTACATTTTCAGATATTAATTAAATCAATTATTTAAAGTTGGAACCAGTTACATTATTTGTTCACAGTATGGTCTATTCATGCATTATTTCTATATTCATAGACACATGGTACACCTCTTTGTTCCCCCAATACGAATTTATACGTCTTCAAAATATTGCTCCCACTAATGGTGGAAGAAATACTCATGTCACCTAATCTACATATACATTTTATCACAGTAACATTCTGGACACAGAAAACAAAGGTCACTCTTATGATTGTACCAAAGCCTAAAAGGAAAGTGAGCATGCATTACTAAAAACATCCATGTCCAGGTTGCCTAATGCTCTCAAATGTAAATCCTATTGTTGACTATATATTTGTTTCTTCCTAAGATTATATATTCAATCTCAAGCCTGTTGAAAATATCTCATCCTATCCCTCACTTTAAACTTTGCCTGATTTCTTAAAGTCTCTATTGACATCTGCTTTCCTACATATTTTCCCCAGTTCTCATTGTGACTGACTCTTCACATGTGCTGATATTTACATTCACTCTCTACTTGAAAACCTATTGCTAGAGAACTTTTTGTCCAAATCCTATACTCACTCTTGTTTCTAAACCTAGCAACTATCTTCCTAATCCTACGGACTTTCTTTTTTTAATTGGATGTTCTCTTCAACATTCAATCATCCAAGGTACAAGGTCCTATGCCATTGAATATCGATTTATCTGAGACATCTGGGCAGGACATAACTCAAAGCTAAGTAACCCACTCAAGGGCCCAATGCCCTTCTGGGCTTCAAATTGTACCTAGATTTCTGTTTTCATACTTGTATTTCACCTATATATTCTTGTAAATATCCCAGTCTCCCAATACCATTATTCATCCTTCAGAATGATTCCTAACCAAAATCGAATATGTTATTAACCCTAACCATAGACTTTTCCCTCAATCTAACTTTACACGTGAGCTGGGAGAGTGTGATCACGAAAGTCTCAGTGGAGAAACCCTGCTTTGGGCCATTTGCTTACCTATTGTTCTGTTGCCCAGAATATCAGGAAGTTCTTTGCCTCAGGTCACCCCTTTGTGAAGCCTGAAGAAAGCTGTTTTCAAACGGAAATGAATGAGCATCACTTGTGGCTCTTTGGGTCAAATGAGTTCTTCAAGCCATGAAGAGGTGCTTGGGTTTTCTCATGACGCCAAATCACATAAAGAATCTATACCTATCAGTCAGTAGTAGTCAGTCAATATTGCTCCTAAAAATGGTGGAGAAATACTCATGTCAAATGATCTATCTATATATATATATATATATATATATATATATATATATATATATATATATATATATATATATATATTAATCACAGAAATATTCTGGGCACAGAATTCAAAGTTCACATTTATGATTGTACCAAAGCCTAAATGGAAAGTGAACATGGATTACTAAAAATATCATGTCCAGGTTGCCTAATGCTCTCAAATGTAAATCCTATTGGTGACTACATATTTGTTTCTTCCTAAGATAATATATTCAACCTCAACCCTGTTGAAAATGTCTAATCCTATCACTCACTATATACTTTGCCTGATTACCTAATGTCTCTATTTATATCTGCTTTCCTACATATTTTCCCAATTTCATCATTGTGACTGACTCTTCACATGTGCTGACATTTAAATTCATTCTCTAACCGAAAACCTATTGCTAAAGAACTTTTGTTGCAAATTCTACATGCACTCTCCTTCCTAATCCTAACTACTATCTTTCTAATCCTACTGACTATCCCTTTTTGACTGGATGTTCTTTTCTACATTCAATCATCCAAGGTACAAGGTCATATGCCATTGTATATCGATTTATCTGAGACATCTGTTCAGAAGTTAATTCAATGCTAAGTATCCCAAGCAAGGGCCCAATGCCCTTCTGGGCTTCAAATCATACTTAGATTTCTGTTTTCATGCATACATTTCACCTCTATATTGTTATAAATATCGCAGGTTCCCAATACCATTATTCACCCAGCAAAATGATTCCTAACCCAAATCGAACCTGTTATTAACCCTAAACATACAGTATTCCCTCAATCTTACTTTACAGAAAAGCAGGGAAAGAGTTGGTCTTATAATACTGGAATGTAATGGATCTTCCACCTGGTGATAACCTCAAATGTCCATGGCGAAATGATCCCTGGAGAATATGTAGGCAGCTATGAAGGACCTGAGAGAGCAAAAGGCATCTTCCATGGCAAACGGCTTGGTCAGGATAAAGGGTTGTGTCTGAATCAGCTTCTATTCTTAAAGCAGAGAACATGAGCCAACCCAGGCCTGTGTGTAGATCTGTTCCTGGGAGATTATGGTTGATATACAATTCAAACTTGTTAAAGTGTCACAGGAATTAGGGCCAGCCTCCATCTCATGGGAACCTTGGAAGCAACGTTTGGACAAAGTGGTTTCCAAGAGAGTGACCTCATTCAGTTCCTGAAGGAGGAACTAAAAACAGTTCCATCACACTTCAGTGGTGATGGAACTCTCTGAACTTGGGATCCAGGATGCCAGGCACCCATAGCCAGTCCCAGTCCCAGCCCCAGTGGTCTCACTTGTTTGGATTTACAAAGACAGAGTCAGTCTTTCTTGGTACCTACAGATGTGAGGAAGGCCAAATGCAAGAAAGCTCTGAAGCAGAGCTTTTCCTGAGAAAGCAAGTAGAGGCTCACCGCTGGCTCCTGACAACTTCACGGAGTTGGCCAAGGAGACCAGATCTAAGACAGGACAGGCCATTTCGGGGGAAAATTATTGGCCCACAAGTCAGAGGACACTCCGGATAGTCACAGACCTACCTGGGCGAAGGAGGTGCCTTTTTTTTGTGGTTATGAGTTTGTGGTCTTGTGTCATGTTCTTAGAATAGGTAGAAAAGTAGGTTTGTTTAGTTTGGAGTGGACTGTTTCTAGTAAGTCGTTTGACAAGGCGAGTGTTTCTATGTCTGTGTATCACATTGTGTCCGGGGTTGTAGACATTAAAAAAAATGCATCAATGGATGTGTCCTATCTAGTAGAAAGCTTCACAGCATTTATCCAGCCAAATTGATGAATGGACTGTAGCTTGCCTTATGGATGGGCAACACCTACTATCTTTCTAATTTCCTGTTTTCTTCCTGAATTCTGGCCACTCTCCAGAATAAGCCCATGGTTTTGTGTCCAAGATATGTACCCCCTCCAAACTCTGTAACATGGCCATGAACTGGATAGCTGAAGTGAATGGCGAGCATCTCAGAAAACTCAGATATCAGTGTGACCAGGAAAGTCTCAGTGGAGAAACCCTGCTTTGGGCCTTTTGCTTACCTATTGTTCTGTTGCACTGAATGTCAGGAAGGTCTTTGACTCAGGCCATCCCTTTGTGAAGCCTGAAGAAAACAGTTTTCAAATGGAAATGAATGGGTATACCTGTGGCTCTTTGCTTAATTGCTTTGGAAAGGGATTGTCTGAATCAGCCCCTTGGCCCTGAGTGAGGCTGTGGCTTAGATTCTCAACACCTGATGGATTTACAGAAATTTCCCATGTGTGCATCCCAAACCAAAATGGCCAAAAGAGCAGTCTTTGGGATGAAGTCTGTCGCCTTCCTCTGTAAGGTTCCTGACCTCCATCAAGTGAGAATAGGGATTCTTTGAGTGAAATGAATTT